>NW_026137401.1:0-20716 GCF_009805555.1 Andrographis paniculata | reverse complement strand
AACAAAAGCGCTAAATATACTAATTTCGAACACTCTACAACAAATACGAAAAGCACTTCAATTAGAACTATAGAGCACAAAGTAAGTATAATCTATAACATTCTATATAATATAAAGGAAAACATTGAAAAAAAAAAAGCGCTAAATATACTAATTTCGAACACTCTACAACAAATACGAAAAAGCATTGCAATTAGAGCACAAAGTAAGTATAATCTATAACATGCTATATAATATAAAGGAAAAACATTGAAAAAAACAAAAGCGCTAAATATACTAATTTCGAACACTCTACAACAAATACGAAAGACACTGCAATTAGAACTATAGAGCACAAAGTAAGTATAATCTATAACATGCTATATAATATAAAGGGAAAACATTGAAAAACAAAGCGCTAAATATACTAATTTCGAACACTCTACAACAAATACGAAAGCACTGCAATTAGAACTATAGAGCACAAAGTAAGTATAATCTATAACATGCTATATATATAAAGGAAAAACATTGAAAAAACAAAAGCTAAATATACTAATTTCGAACACTCTACAACAAATACAAAAGCACTGCAATTAGAACTATAGAGCACAAAGTAAGTATAATCTATAACATGCTATATAATATAAAGGAAAAACATTGAAAAAACAAAAGCGCTAAATATACTAATTTCGAACACTCTACAACAAATACGAAAAGCATTGCAATTAGAACACAAAAGTAAGTATAATCTATAACATTCTATATAATAAAAAGGAAAAACATTGAAAAAACAAAAGCGCTAAATATACTAATTTCGAACACTCTACAACAAATACGAAAGGCACTGAATTAGAACTATAGAGCACAAAGTAAGTATAATCTATAACATCTATATAATATAAAGGAAAACATTGAAAAAACAAAAGCGCTAAATATACTAATTTCGAACACTCTACAACAAATACGAAAGCACTGCAATTAGAACTATAGAGCACAAAGTAAGTATAATCTATAACATGCTATAATATAAAGGGAAAACATTGAAAAACAAAAGCGCTAAATATACTAATTTCGAACACTCTACAACAAATACAAAAGCACTTCAATTAGAACTATAGAGCACAAAGTAAGTATAATCTATAACATGCTATATAATATAAAGGGAAAACATTGAAAAAACAAAAGCGCTAAATATACTAATTTCGAAAACTCTACAACAAATACGAAAAGCATTGCAATTAGAACACAAAGTAAGTATAATCTATACATTCTATATAATGCAAAGGAAAAACATTGAAAAAAACAAAGCGCTAAATATACTAATTTCGAACACTCTACAACAAATAAAAGGCACTTCAATTAGAACTATAGAGCACAAAGTAAGTATAATCTATAACATGCTATATAATATAAAGGGAAAACATTGAAAAAACAAAAGCGCTAAATATACTAATTTCGAACACTCTACAACAAATACGAAAAGCATTGCAATTAGAAACACAAAGTAAGTATAATCTATAACATTTATATAATGCAAAGGAAAAACATTGAAAAAACAAAAGCGCTAAATATACTAATTTCGAACACTCTACAACAAATACGAAAGGCACTTCAATTAGAACTATAGAGCACAAAGAGTAAGTATAATCTATAACATGCTATATAATATAAAGGGAAAACATTGAAAAAACAAAAGCGCTAAATATACTAATTTCGAAAACTCTACAACAAATACGAAAAGCACTGCAATTAGAACACAAAGTAAGTATAATCTATAACATTCTATATAATGCAAAGGAAAAACATTGAAAAAACAAAAGCGCTAAATATACTAATTTCGAACACTCTACAACAAATACAAAAGCACTTCAATTAGAACTATAGAGCACAAAGTAAGTATAATCTATAACATGCTATATAATATAAAGGAAAACATTGAAAAACAAAAGCGCTAAATATACTAATTTCGAAAACTCTACAACAAATACGAAAAGCATTGCAATTAGAACACAAAGTAAGTATAATCTATAACATTCTATATAATATAAAGGAAAAACATTGAAAAAACAAAAGCGCTAAATATACTAATTTCGAACACTCTACAACAAATACGAAAGCACTTCAATTAGAACTATAGAGCACAAAGTAAGTATAATCTATAACATGCTATATAATATAAAGGGAAAACATTGAAAAAAAAAAAGCGCTAAATATACTAATTTCGAACACTCTACAACAAATACAAAAGCACTCAATTAGAACTATAGAGCACAAAGTAAGTATAATCTATAACATGCTATATAATATAAGGGAAAACATTGAAAAAACAAAAGCGCTAAATATACTAATTTCGAACACTCTACAACAAATACGAAAAGCATTGCAATTAGAACACAAAGTAAGTATAATCTATAACATTCTATATAATGCAAAGGAAAAACATTGAAAAAACAAAAGCGCTAAATATACTAATTTCGAACTCTACAACAAAATACGAAAAGCACTGCAATTAGAACTATAGAGCACAAAGTAAGTATAATCTATAACATGCTATATAATAAAGGAAAACATTGAAAAAACAAAAGCGCTAAATACTAATTTCGAACACTCTACAACAAATACGAAAAGCACTGCAATTAGAACTATAGAGCACAAAGTAAGTATAATCTATAACATGCTATATAATATAAGGGAAAACATTGAAAAAACAAAAGCGCTAAATATACTAATTTCGAACACTCTACAACAAATACAAAAAGCACTTCAATTGCAATTAGAACTATAGAGCACAAAGTAAGTATAATCTATAACATGCTATATAATATAAAGGGAAAAATGAAAAAAAAAAAAAAAAGCACTAAATATCTAATTTCGAACACTCTACAACAAATACGAAAAGCATTGCAATTAGAACACAAAGTAAGTATAATCTATAACATTCTATATAATGCAAAGGAAAAACATTGAAAAAACAAAGCGCTAAATATACTAATTTCGAACACTCTACAACAAATACGAAAGCACTGCAATTAGAACTATAGAGCACAAAGTAAGTATAATCTATAACATGCTATATAATATAAAGGGAAAACATTGAAAAAACAAAAGCGCTAAATATACTAATTTCGAAACTCTACAACAAATACGAAAAGCAATTGCATTAGACACAAAGTAAGTATAATCTATAACATTCTATATAATGCAAGGAAAAACATTGAAAAAACAAAAGCGCTAAATATACTAATTTCGAACACTCTACAACAAATACGAAAGGCACTTCAATTAGAACTATAGAGCACAAAGTAAGTATAATCTATAACATGCTATAATAAAAGGGAAAACATTGAAAAAACAAAAGCGCTAAATATACTAATTTCGAAACTCTACAACAAATACGAAAAGCATTGCAATTAGAACACAAAGTAAGTATAATCTATAACATTCTATATAATGCAAGGAAAAACATTGAAAAAACAAAAGCGCTAAATATACTAATTTCGAACACTCTACAACAAATACGAAAGGCACTGCAATTAGAACTATAGAGCACAAAGTAAGTATAATCTATAACATGCTATATAATATAAAGGGAAAACATTGAAAAAACAAAAGCGCTAATATACTAATTTCGAAACTCTACAACAAATACGAAAGCATTGCAATTAGAACCACAAAGTAAGTATAATCTATAACATGCTATATAATAAAGGAAAAACATTGAAAAAACAAAAGCGCTAAATATACTAATTTCGAACACTCTACAACAAATACGAAAAGCACTGCAATTAGAACTATAGAGCACAAAGTAAGTATAATCTATAACATTCTATATAATATAAAGGAAAACATTGAAAAAAAAAAAGCGCTAAATATAAATTCGAACACTCTACAACAAATACGAAAGACACTGCAATTAGAACTATAGAGCACAAAGTAAGTATAATCTATAACATGCTATATAATATAAAGGGAAAAACATTGAAAAAACAAAAGCGCTAAATATACTAATTTCGAACACTCTACAACAAATACGAAAAGCATTGCAATTAGAACACAAAGTAAGTATAATCTATAACATTCTATATAATGCAAAGGAAAAACATTGAAAAAACAAAAGCGCTAAATATACTAATTTCGAACACTCTACAACAAATACGAAAGGCACTGCAATTAGAACTATAGAGCACAAAGTAAGTATAATCTATAACATGCTATATAATATAAAGGGAAAACATTGAAAAAACAAAAGCGCTAAATATACTAATTTCGAACACTCTACAACAAATACGAAAAAGCATTGAATTATTAGAGCACAAAGTAAGTATAATCTATAACATCTATATAATGCAAAGGAAAAACATTGAAAAAACAAAAGCGCTAAATATACTAATTTCGAACACTCTACAACAAATACGAAAAGCATTGCAATTAGAACTATAGAGCACAAAGTAAGTATAATCTATAACATGCTATATAATATAAAGGAAAACATTGAAAAAACAAAAGCGCTAAATATACTAATTTCGAACACTCTACAACAAATACGAAAGCACTGCAATTAGAACTATAGAGCACAAAGTAAGTATAATCTATAACATGCTATATAATATAAAGGGAAAACATTGAAAAAACAAAAGCGCTAAATATACTAATTTCGAACACTCTACAACAAATACGAAAAGCATTCAATTAGAACACACAAAGTAAGTATAATCTATAACATTCTATATAATGCAAAGGAAAAACATTGAAAAAACAAAAGCGCTAAATATACTAATTTCGAACACTCTACAACAAATACGAAAGGCACTTCAATTAGAACTATAGAGCACAAAGTAAGTATAATCTATAACATGCTATATAATATAAAGGAAACATTGAAAAAACAAAAGCGCTAAATATACTAATTTCGAACACTCTACAACAAATACGAAAAGCATTGCAATTAGAACACAAAGTAAGTATAATCTATAACATTCTATATAATGCAAAGGAAAAACATTGAAAAAACAAAAGCGCTAAATATACTAATTTCGAACACTCTACAACAAATAAAAAGCACTTCAATTAGAACTATAGAGCACAAAGTAAGTATAATCTATAACATGCTATATAATATAAAGGGAAAAACATTGAAAAAACAAAAGCGCTAAATATACTAATTTCGAAAACTCTACAACAAATACGAAAAAAGCATTGCAATTAGACACAAAGTAAGTATAATCTATAACATCTATATAATGCAAAGGAAAAACATTGAAAAAACAAAAGCGCTAAATATACTAATTTCGAACACTCTACAACAAATACGAAAGGCACTTCAATTAGAACTATAGAGCACAAAGTAAGTATAATCTATAACATGCTATATAATATAAAGGGAAAACATTGAAAAAACAAAAGCGCTAAATATACTAATTTCGAACACTCTACAACAAATACGAAAGCACTGCAATTAGAACTATAGAGCACAAAGTAAGTATAATCTATAACATGCTATATAATATAAAGGGAAAAACATTGAAAAAACAAAAGCGCTAAATATACTAATTTCGAACACTCTACAACAAATACGAAAAGCACTTCAATTAGAACTATAGAGCACAAAGTAAGTATAATCTATAACATGCTATATAATATAAAGGAAAAACATTGAAAAAACAAAAGCGCTAAATATACTAATTTCGAACACTCTACAACAAATACGAAAGCACTGCAATTAGAACTATAGAGCACAAAGTAAGTATAATCTATAACATGCTATATAATATAAAGGAAAACATTGAAAAAACAAAAGCGCTAAATATACTAATTTCGAACACTCTACAACAAATACAAAAAGCACTTCAATTAGAACTATAGAGCACAAAGTAAGTATAATCTATAACATGCTATATAATATAAAGGGAAAACATTGAAAAAACAAAAGCGCTAAATATACTAATTTCGAAACTCTACAACAAATACGAAAAGCATTGCAATTAGAACACAAAGTAAGTATAATCTATAACATTCTATATAATATAAAGGAAAAACATTGAAAAAACAAAAGCGCTAAATATACTAATTTCGAACACTCTACAACAAATACGAAAGGCACTGCAATTAGAACTATAGAGCACAAAGTAAGTATAATCTATAACATGCTATATAATATAAAGGGAAAACATTGAAAAAACAAAAGCGCTAAATATACTAATTTCGAACACTCTACAACAAATACGAAAAGCACTGCAATTAGAACTATAGAGCACAAAGTAAGTATAATCTATAACATGCTATATAATATAAAGGAAAAACATTGAAAAAACAAAAGCGCTAAATATACTAATTTCGAACACTCTACAACAAATACAAAAGCACTTCAATTAGAACTATAGAGCACAAAGTAAGTATAATCTATAACATGCTATATAATATAAAGGGAAAACATTGAAAAAACAAAAGCGCTAAATATACTAATTTCGAACACTCTACAACAAATACGAAAAGCATTGCAATTAGACACAAAGTAAGTATAATCTATAACATTCTATATAATGCAAAGGAAAAACATTGAAAAAACAAAAGCGCTAAATATACTAATTTCGAACACTCTACAACAAATACGAAAGGCACTGCAATTAGAACTATAGAGCACAAAGTAAGTATAATCTATAACATGCTATATAATATAAAGGAAAAACATTGAAAAAACAAAAGCGCTAAATATACTAATTTCGAACACTCTACAACAAATACGAAAGCACTGCAATTAGAACTATAGAGCACAAAGTAAGTATAATCTATAACATGCTATATAATATAAGGGAAAACATTGAAAAAACAAAAGCGCTAAATATACTAATTTCGAACACTCTACAACAAATACAAAAGCACTTCAATTAGAACTATAGAGCACAAAGTAAGTATAATCTATAACATGCTATATAATATAAAGGGAAAACATTGAAAAAACAAAAGCGCTAAATATACTAATTTCGAACACTCTACAACAAATACGAAAAGCATTGCAATTAGAACACAAAGTAAGTATAATCTATAACATTCTATATAATGCAAAGGGAAAAACATTGAAAAAACAAAAGCGCTAAATATACTAATTTCGAACACTCTACAACAAATACAAAAGGCACTTCAATTAGAACTATAGAGCACAAAGTAAGTATAATCTATAACATGCTATATAATATAAAGGGAAAACATTGAAAAAACAAAAGCGCTAAATATACTAATTTCGAACACTCTACAACAAATACAAAAAGCACTTGCAATTAGAACACAAAGTAAGTATAATCTATAACATGCTATATAATATAAAGGAAAAACATTGAAAAAACAAAAGCGCTAAATATACTAATTTCGAACACTCTACAACAAATACGAAAGGCACTTCAATTAGAACTATAGAGCACAAAGTAAGTATAATCTATAACATGCTATATAATATAAAGGGAAAACATTGAAAAAACAAAAGCGCTAAATATACTAATTTCGAACACTCTACAACAAATACGAAAAGCACTGCAATTAGAACACAAAAGTAAGTATAATCTATAACATGCTATATAATATAAAGGAAAAACATTGAAAAAACAAAAGCGCTAAATATACTAATTTCGAACACTCTACAACAAATACAAAAGCACTTCAATTAGAACTATAGAGCACAAAGTAAGTATAATCTATAACATGCTATATAATATAAAGGGAAAACATTGAAAAAACAAAAGCGCTAAATATACTAATTTCGAACACTCTACAACAAATACGAAAAGCATTGCAATTAGAACAGCACAAAGTAAGTATAATCTATAACATGCTATATAATAAAAGGAAAAACATTGAAAAAACAAAAGCGCTAAATATACTAATTTCGAACACTCTACAACAAATACGAAAGCACTGCAATTAGAACTATAGAGCACAAAGTAAGTATAATCTATAACATGCTATATAATATAAAGGAAAACATTGAAAAAACAAAAGCGCTAAATATACTAATTTCGAACACTCTACAACAAATACAAAAGGCACTTCAATTAGAACTATAGAGCACAAAGTAAGTATAATCTATAACATGCTATATAATATAAAGGGAAAACATTGAAAAAACAAAAGCGCTAAATATACTAATTTCGAAACTCTACAACAAATACGAAAAAAGCATTGAAATTAGAGCACAAAGTAAGTATAATCTATAACATGCTATATAATATAAAGGGAAAACATTGAAAAAACAAAAGCGCTAAATATACTAATTTCGAACACTCTACAACAAATACGAAAAGCACTTAATTAGAACTATAGAGCACAAAGTAAGTATAATCTATAACATGCTATATAATATAAAGGAAAACATTGAAAAAACAAAAGCGCTAAATATACTAATTTCGAACACTCTACAACAAATACGAAAGCACTGCAATTAGAACTATAGAGCACAAAGTAAGTATAATCTATAACATGCTATATAATAAAGGAAAAACATTGAAAAAACAAAAGCGCTAAATATACTAATTTCGAACACTCTACAACAAATACAAAAGGCACTTCAATTAGAACTATAGAGCACAAAGTAAGTATAATCTATAACATGCTATATAATATAAAGGGAAAACATTGAAAAAAAAAAGCGCTAAATATACTAATTTCGAAAACTCTACAACAAATACGAAAAGCATTGCAATTAGAACACAAAGTAAGTATAATCTATAACATTCTATATAATGCAAAGGAAAAACATTGAAAAAACAAAAGCGCTAAATATACTAATTTCGAACACTCTACAACAAATACGAAAGCACTGCAATTAGAACTATAGAGCACAAAGTAAGTATAATCTATAACATGCTATATAATATAAAGGGAAAACATTGAAAAAACAAAAGCGCTAAATATACTAATTTCGAAACTCTACAACAAATACGAAAAGCATTGCAATTAGAACACAAAGTAAGTATAATCTATAACATCTATATAATATAAAGGAAAAACATTGAAAAAACAAAAGCGCTAAATATACTAATTTCGAACACTCTACAACAAATACGAAAGGCACTTCAATTAGAACTATAGAGCACAAAGTAAGTATAATCTATAACATGCTATATAATATAAAGGGAAAACATTGAAAAAACAAAAGCGCTAAATATACTAATTTCGAACACTCTACAACAAATACGAAAAGCATTGCAATTAGAACACAAAGTAAGTATAATCTATAACATGCTATATAATGCAAAGGAAAAACATTGAAAAAACAAAAGCGCTAAATATACTAATTTCGAACACTCTACAACAAATACAAAAGCACTTCAATTAGAACTATAGAGCACAAAGTAAGTATAATCTATAACATGCTATATAATATAAAGGGAAAACATTGAAAAAACAAAAGCGCTAAATATACTAATTTCGAACACTCTACAACAAATACGAAAAGCATTGCAATTAGAACACAAAGTAAGTATAATCTATAACATGCTATATAATATAAAGGAAAAACATTGAAAAAACAAAAGCGCTAAATATACTAATTTCGAACACTCTACAACAAATACGAAAGGCACTGCAATTAGAACTATAGAGCACAAAGTAAGTATAATCTATAACATGCTATATAATATAAAGGAAAACATTGAAAAAACAAAAGCGCTAAATATACTAATTTCGAACACTCTACAACAAATACGAAAAGCACTGCAATTAGAACTATAGAGCACAAAGTAAGTATAATCTATAACATGCTATATAATATAAAGGGAAAACATTGAAAAAACAAAAGCGCTAAATATACTAATTTCGAACACTCTACAACAAATACGAAAAGCATTGCAATTAGAACACAAAGTAAGTATAATCTATAACATGCTATATAATGCAAAGGAAAAACATTGAAAAAACAAAAGCGCTAAATATACTAATTTCGAACACTCTACAACAAATACGAAAGGCACTTCAATTAGAACTATAGAGCACAAAGTAAGTATAATCTATAACATGCTATATAATATAAGGGAAAAACATTGAAAAAACAAAAGCGCTAAATATACTAATTTCGAACACTCTACAACAAATACGAAAAGCATTGCAATTAGAACACAAAGTAAGTATAATCTATAACATTCTATATAATATAAAGGAAAAACATTGAAAAAACAAAAGCGCTAAATATACTAATTTCGAACACTCTACAACAAATACGAAAAGCACTGCAATTAGAACTATAGAGCACAAAGTAAGTATAATCTATAACATGCTATATAATATAAAGGAAAACATTGAAAAAACAAAAGCGCTAAATATACTAATTTCGAACACTCTACAACAAATACGAAAAGCACTGCAATTAGAACTATAGAGCACAAAGTAAGTATAATCTATAACATGCTATATAATATAAAGGGAAAACATTGAAAAAACAAAAGCGCTAAATATACTAATTTCGAACACTCTACAACAAATACGAAAAGCATTGCAATTAGAACACACAAAGTAAGTATAATCTATAACATGCTATATAATAAAGGAAAAACATTGAAAAAACAAAAGCGCTAAATATACTAATTTCGAACACTCTACAACAAATACGAAAAGCACTTCAATTAGAACTATAGAGCACAAAGTAAGTATAATCTATAACATGCTATATAATATAAAGGGAAAACATTGAAAAAACAAAAGCGCTAAATATACTAATTTCGAACACTCTACAACAAATACGAAAAGCATTGCAATTAGAGCACAAAGTAAGTATAATCTATAACATGCTATATAATATAAAGGAAAAACATTGAAAAAACAAAAGCGCTAAATATACTAATTTCGAACACTCTACAACAAATACGAAAGGCACTTCAATTAGAACTATAGAGCACAAAGTAAGTATAATCTATAACATGCTATATAATATAAAGGGAAAACATTGAAAAAACAAAAGCGCTAAATATACTAATTTCGAACACTCTACAACAAATACGAAAAGCATTGCAATTAGAACACAAAGTAAGTATAATCTATAACATGCTATATAATATAAAGGAAAAACATTGAAAAAACAAAAGCGCTAAATATACTAATTTCGAACACTCTACAACAAATACGAAAGCACTTCAATTAGAACTATAGAGCACAAAGTAAGTATAATCTATAACATGCTATATAATATAAAGGGAAAACATTGAAAAAACAAAAGCGCTAAATATACTAATTTCGAACACTCTACAACAAATACGAAAGCACTGCAATTAGAACTATAGAGCACAAAGTAAGTATAATCTATAACATGCTATATAATATAAAGGGAAAACATTGAAAAAACAAAAGCGCTAAATATACTAATTTCGAACACTCTACAACAAATACGAAAAGCACTTCAATTAGAACTATAGAGCACAAAGTAAGTATAATCTATAACATGCTATATAATATAAAGGGAAAACATTGAAAAAACAAAAGCGCTAAATATACTAATTTCGAACACTCTACAACAAATACGAAAGACACTGCAATTAGAACTATAGAGCACAAAGTAAGTATAATCTATAACATGCTATATAATATAAAGGGAAAACATTGAAAAAACAAAAGCGCTAAATATACTAATTTCGAACACTCTACAACAAATACGAAAAGCACTTCAATTAGAACTATAGAGCACAAAGTAAGTATAATCTATAACATGCTATATAATATAAAGGGAAAACATTGAAAAAACAAAAGCGCTAAATATACTAATTTCGAACACTCTACAACAAATACGAAAAGCATTGCAATTAGAACACAAAGTAAGTATAATCTATAACATTCTATATAATGCAAAGGAAAAACATTGAAAAAACAAAAGCGCTAAATATACTAATTTCGAACACTCTACAACAAATACGAAAGGCACTTCAATTAGAACTATAGAGCACAAAGTAAGTATAATCTATAACATGCTATATAATATAAAGGAAAACATTGAAAAAACAAAAGCGCTAAATATACTAATTTCGAACACTCTACAACAAATACGAAAAGCATTGCAATTAGAACACAAAGTATAATCTATAACATTCTATATAATGCAAAGGAAAAACATTGAAAAAACAAAAGCGCTAAATATACTAATTTCGAACACTCTACAACAAATACGAAAAGCACTTCAATTAGAACTATAGAGCACAAAGTAAGTATAATCTATAACATGCTATATAATATAAAGGGAAAACATTGAAAAAACAAAAGCGCTAAATATACTAATTTCGAACACTCTACAACAAATACGAAAAGCACTGCAATTAGAACTATAGAGCACAAAGTAAGTATAATCTATAACATGCTATATAATATAAAGGAAAAACATTGAAAAAACAAAAGCGCTAAATATACTAATTTCGAACACTCTACAACAAATACGAAAGCACTGCAATTAGAACTATAGAGCACAAAGTAAGTATAATCTATAACATGCTATATAATATAAAGGGAAAAACATTGAAAAAACAAAAGCGCTAAATATACTAATTTCGAACACTCTACAACAAATACAAAAGCACTTCAATTAGAACTATAGAGCACAAAGTAAGTATAATCTATAACATGCTATATAATATAAAGGGAAAACATTGAAAAAACAAAAGCGCTAAATATACTAATTTCGAAAACTCTACAACAAATACGAAAAGCATTGCAATTAGAACACAAAGTAAGTATAATCTATAACATGCTATATAATGCAAAGGAAAAACATTGAAAAAACAAAAGCGCTAAATATACTAATTTCGAACACTCTACAACAAATACGAAAAGCACTGCAATTAGAACTATAGAGCACAAAGTAAGTATAATCTATAACATGCTATATAATATAAAGGAAAACATTGAAAAAACAAAAGCGCTAAATATACTAATTTCGAACACTCTACAACAAATACGAAAGCACTGCAATTAGAACTATAGAGCACAAAGTAAGTATAATCTATAACATGCTATATAATATAAAGGAAAACATTGAAAAAACAAAAGCGCTAAATATACTAATTTCGAACACTCTACAACAAATACAAAGGCACTTCAATTAGAACTATAGAGCACAAAGTAAGTATAATCTATAACATGCTATATAATATAAAGGAAAAACATTGAAAAAAACAAAAGCGCTAAATATACTAATTTCGAACACTCTACAACAAATACGAAAAGCATTGCAATTAGAACACAAAGTAAGTATAATCTATAACATTCTATATAATGCAAAGGAAAAACATTGAAAAAACAAAAGCGCTAAATATACTAATTTCGAACACTCTACAACAAATACAAAAGCACTTCAATTAGAACTATAGAGCACAAAGTAAGTATAATCTATAACATGCTATATAATATAAGGGAAAAACATTGAAAAAACAAAAGCGCTAAATATACTAATTTCGAACACTCTACAACAAATACGAAAAGCATTGCAATTAGAACACAAAGTAAGTATAATCTATAACATTCTATATAATGCAAAGGAAAAACATTGAAAAAACAAAAGCGCTAAATATACTAATTTCGAACACTCTACAACAAATACGAAAGACACTTCAATTAGAACTATAGAGCACAAAGTAAGTATAATCTATAACATGCTATATAATATAAAGGGAAAACATTGAAAAAACAAAAGCGCTAAATATACTAATTTCGAACACTCTACAACAAATACGAAAGACACTGCAATTAGAACTATAGAGCACAAAGTAAGTATAATCTATAACATGCTATATAATATAAAGGAAAAACATTGAAAAAACAAAAGCGCTAAATATACTAATTTCGAACACTCTACAACAAATACAAAAGCACTTCAATTAGAACTATAGAGCACAAAGTAAGTATAATCTATAACATGCTATATAATATAAAGGGAAAACATTGAAAAAACAAAAGCGCTAAATATACTAATTTCGAACACTCTACAACAAATACGAAAAGCACTGCAATTAGAACTATAGAGCACAAAGTAAGTATAATCTATAACATGCTATATAATATAAAGGGAAAACATTGAAAAAACAAAAGCGCTAAATATACTAATTTCGAACACTCTACAACAAATACGAAAAGCACTTCAATTAGAACTATAGAGCACAAAGTAAGTATAATCTATAACATGCTATATAATATAAAGGAAAAACATTGAAAAAACAAAAGCGCTAAATATACTAATTTCGAACACTCTACAACAAATACGAAAAGCATTGCAATTAGAACACAAAGTAAGTATAATCTATAACATCTATATAATATAAAGGAAAAACATTGAAAAAACAAAAGCGCTAAATATACTAATTTCGAACACTCTACAACAAATACGAAAGGCACTTCAATTAGAACTATAGAGCACAAAGTAAGTATAATCTATAACATGCTATATAATATAAAGGGAAAAACATTGAAAAAACAAAAGCGCTAAATATACTAATTTCGAAAACTCTACAACAAATACGAAAAGCATTGCAATTAGAACACAAAGTAAGTATAATCTATAACATTCTATATAATGCAAAGGAAAAACATTGAAAAAACAAAAGCGCTAAATATACTAATTTCGAACACTCTACAACAAATACAAAGGCACTTCAATTAGAACTATAGAGCACAAAGTAAGTATAATCTATAACATGCTATATAATAAAGGGAAAACATTGAAAAAACAAAAGCGCTAAATATACTAATTTCGAACACTCTACAACAAATACGAAAAGCATTGCAATTAGACACAAAGTAAGTATAATCTATAACATGCTATATAATATAAAGGAAAAACATTGAAAAAACAAAAGCGCTAAATATACTAATTTCGAACACTCTACAACAAATACGAAAGACACTTCAATTAGAACTATAGAGCACAAAGTAAGTATAATCTATAACATGCTATATAATATAAAGGGAAAACATTGAAAAACAAAAGCGCTAAATATACTAATTTCGAACACTCTACAACAAATACAAAAGCACTTCAATTAGAACTATAGAGCACAAAGTAAGTATAATCTATAACATGCTATATAATATAAAGGAAAAACATTGAAAAAACAAAAGCGCTAAATATACTAATTTCGAACACTCTACAACAAATACGAAAAGCATTGCAATTAGAACACAAAGTAAGTATAATCTATAACATGCTATATAATGCAAAGGAAAAACATTGAAAAAACAAAAGCGCTAAATATACTAATTTCGAACACTCTACAACAAATACGAAAGGCACTGCAATTAGAACTATAGAGCACAAAGTAAGTATAATCTATAACATGCTATATAATATAAAGGAAAAACATTGAAAAAACAAAAGCGCTAAATATACTAATTTCGAACACTCTACAACAAATACGAAAGGCACTGCAATTAGAACTATAGAGCACAAAGTAAGTATAATCTATAACATGCTATATAATATAAAGGGAAAACATTGAAAAAACAAAAGCGCTAAATATACTAATTTCGAACACTCTACAACAAATACAAAGGCACTTCAATTAGAACTATAGAGCACAAAGTAAGTATAATCTATAACATGCTATATAATATAAAGGGAAAACATTGAAAAAACAAAAGCGCTAAATATACTAATTTCGAAACTCTACAACAAATACGAAAAGCATTGCAATTAGAACACAAAGTAAGTATAATCTATAACATTCTATATAATGCAAAGGAAAAACATTGAAAAAACAAAAGCGCTAAATATACTAATTTCGAACACTCTACAACAAATACAAAAGGCACTTCAATTAGAACTATAGAGCACAAAGTAAGTATAATCTATAACATGCTATATAATATAAAGGGAAAACATTGAAAAAACAAAAGCACTAAATATACTAATTTCGAACACTCTACAACAAATACGAAAAGCATTGCAATTAGAACACAAAGTAAGTATAATCTATAACATTCTATATAATGCAAAGGAAAAACATTGAAAAAACAAAAGCGCTAAATATACTAATTTCGAACACTCTACAACAAATACGAAAGGCACTTCAATTAGAACTATAGAGCACAAAGTAAGTATAATCTATAACATGCTATATAATATAAGGGAAAACATTGAAAAAACAAAAGCGCTAAATATACTAATTTCGAACACTCTACAACAAATACGAAAAGCACTGCAATTAGAACACAAAGTAAGTATAATCTATAACATTCTATATGCAAAGGAAAAACATTGAAAAACATTGAAAAAACAAAAGCGCTAAATATACTAATTTCGAACACTCTACAACAAATACACAAAGGCACTTCAATTAGAACTATAGAGCACAAAGTAAGTATAATCTATAACATGCTATATAATATAAAGGAAAAACATTGAAAAAACAAAAGCGCTAAATATACTAATTTCGAACACTCTACAACAAATACGAAAAGCATTGCAATTAGAACACAAAGTAAGTATAATCTATAACATTCTATATAATGCAAAGGAAAAACATTGAAAAAACAAAAGCGCTAAATATACTAATTTCGAACACTCTACAACAAATACGAAAGCACTTCAATTAGAACTATAGAGCACAAAGTAAGTATAATCTATAACATGCTATATAATATAAAGGAAAACATTGAAAAAACAAAAGCGCTAAATATACTAATTTCGAACACTCTACAACAAATACGAAAGCACTGCAATTAGAACTATAGAGCACAAAGTAAGTATAATCTATAACATGCTATATAATATAAAGGGAAAACATTGAAAAAACAAAAGCGCTAAATATACTAATTTCGAACACTCTACAACAAATACAAAAGCACTTCAATTAGAACTATAGAGCACAAAGTAAGTATAATCTATAACATGCTATATAATATAAAGGAAAACATTGAAAAAACAAAAGCGCTAAATATACTAATTTCGAACACTCTACAACAAATACGAAAAGCACTGCAATTAGAACTATAGAGCACAAAGTAAGTATAATCTATAACATGCTATATAATATAAAGGGAAAACATTGAAAAACAAAAGCGCTAAATATACTAATTTCGAACACTCTACAACAAATACAAAAGCACTTCAATTAGAACTATAGAGCACAAAGTAAGTATAATCTATAACATGCTATATAATATAAAGGGAAAACATTGAAAAAACAAAAGCGCTAAATATACTAATTTCGAACACTCTACAACAAATACGAAAAGCACTGCAATTAGAACTATAGAGCACAAAGTAAGTATAATCTATAACATGCTATATAATATAAAGGAAAAACATTGAAAAAACAAAAGCGCTAAATATACTAATTTCGAACACTCTACAACAAATACGAAAAGCACTTCAATTAGAACTATAGAGCACAAAGTAAGTATAATCTATAACATGCTATATAATATAAAGGGAAAACATTGAAAAAACAAAAGCGCTAAATATACTAATTTCGAACACTCTACAACAAATACGAAAGGCACTGCAATTAGAACTATAGAGCACAAAGTAAGTATAATCTATAACATGCTATATAAATAAAGGGAAAACATTGAAAAAACAAAAGCGCTAAATATACTAATTTCGAACACTCTACAACAAATACGAAAAAGCATTGCAATTAGAACACAAAGTAAGTATAATCTATAACATGCTATATAATATAAAGGAAAAACATTGAAAAAACAAAAGCGCTAAATATACTAATTTCGAACACTCTACAACAAATACAAAAGCACTTCAATTAGAACTATAGAGCACAAAGTAAGTATAATCTATAACATGCTATATAATATAAAGGGAAAACATTGAAAAAACAAAAGCGCTAAATATACTAATTTCGAACACTCTACAACAAATACGAAAAGCATTGCAATTAGAACACAAAGTAAGTATAATCTATAACATTCTATATAATGCAAAGGAAAAACATTGAAAAAACAAAAGCGCTAAATATACTAATTTCGAACACTCTACAACAAATACGAAAGGCACTTCAATTAGAACTATAGAGCACAAAGTAAGTATAATCTATAACATGCTATATAATATAAAGGGAAAACATTGAAAAACAAAAGCGCTAAATATACTAATTTCGAACACTCTACAACAAATACGAAAGCACTGCAATTAGAACTATAGAGCACAAAGTAAGTATAATCTATAACATGCTATATAATATAAAGGAAAAACATTGAAAAAACAAAAGCGCTAAATATACTAATTTCGAACACTCTACAACAAATACGAAAGGCACTTCAATTAGAACTATAGAGCACAAAGTAAGTATAATCTATAACATGCTATATAATATAAAGGGAAAACATTGAAAAAACAAAAGCGCTAAATATACTAATTTCGAACACTCTACAACAAATACGAAAAGCACTGCAATTAGAACTATAGAGCACAAAGTAAGTATAATCTATAACATGCTATATAATATAAAGGAAACATTGAAAAAACAAAAGCGCTAAATATACTAATTTCGAACACTCTACAACAAATACGAAAAGCATGCAATTAGAACACAAAGTAAGTATAATCTATAACATGCTATATAATGCAAAGGAAAAACATTGAAAAAACAAAAGCGCTAAATATACTAATTTCGAACACTCTACAACAAATACAAAAGCACTTCAATTAGAACTATAGAGCACAAAGTAAGTATAATCTATAACATGCTATATAATATAAAGGGAAAACATTGAAAAAACAAAAGCGCTAAATATACTAATTTCGAACACTCTACAACAAATACGAAAAGCATTGCAATTAGAAAACACAAAGTAAGTATAATCTATAACATGCTATATAATGCAAAGGAAAAACATTGAAAAAACAAAAGCGCTAAATATACTAATTTCGAACACTCTACAACAAATACGAAAAGCACTTCAATTAGAACTATAGAGCACAAAGTAAGTATAATCTATAACATGCTATATAATATAAAAGGAAAAACATTGAAAAAACAAAAGCGCTAAATATACTAATTTCGAAACACTCTACAACAAATACGAAAAGCATTGCAATTAGAACACAAAAGTAAGTATAATCTATAACATTCTATATAATGCAAAGGAAAAACATTGAAAAAACAAAAGCGCTAAATATACTAATTTCGAACACTCTACAACAAATACAAAAGCACTCAATTAGAACTATAGAGCACAAAGTAAGTATAATCTATAACATGCTATATAATATAAGGGAAAAAATTGAAAAAACAAAAGCGCTAAAATATACTAATTTCGAACACTCTACAACAAATACGAAAAGCATTGCAATTAGAACACAAAGTAAGTATAATCTATAACATGCTATATAATATAAAGGAAAAACATTGAAAAACAAAAGCGCTAAATATACTAATTTCGAACACTCTACAACAAATACGAAAGCACTTCAATTAGAACTATAGAGCACAAAGTAAGTATAATCTATAACATGCTATATAATATAAAGGAGGAAAACATTGAAAAAACAAAAGCGCTAAATATACTAATTTCGAAACTCTACAACAAATACGAAAAGCACTGCAATTAGAACTATAGAGCACAAAGTAAGTATAATCTATAACATGCTATATAATATAAAGGAAAAACATTGAAAAACAAAAGCGCTAAATATACTAATTTCGAACACTCTACAACAAATACAAAAGGCACTTCAATTAGAACTATAGAGCACAAAGTAAGTATAATCTATAACATGCTATATAATATAAAGGGAAAACATTGAAAAAACAAAAGCGCTAAATATACTAATTTCGAACACTCTACAACAAATACGAAAAGCATTGCAATAGAGCACAAAGTAAGTATAATCTATAACATGCTATATAATGAAAGGAAAAACATTGAAAAAACAAAAGCGCTAAATATACTAATTTCGAACACTCTACAACAAATACGAAAGCACTGCAATTAGAACTATAGAGCACAAAGTAAGTATAATCTATAACATGCTATATAATATAAAGGGAAACATTGAAAAAACAAAAGCGCTAAATATACTAATTTCGAACACTCTACAACAAATACGAAAGCACTGCAATTAGAACTATAGAGCACAAAGTAAGTATAATCTATAACATGCTATATAATAAAAGGGAAAACATTGAAAAAAACAAAAGCGCTAAATATACTAATTTCGAACACTCTACAACAAATACAAAAGGCACTTCAATTAGAACTATAGAGCACAAAGTAAGTATAATCTATAACATGCTATATAATATAAAGGGAAAACATTGAAAAACAAAAGCGCTAAATATACTAATTTCGAAAACTCTACAACAAATACGAAAAGCATTGCAATTAGAACACAAAGTAAGTATAATCTATAACATGCTATATAATGCAAAGGAAAAAATTGAAAAAACAAAAGCGCTAAATATACTAATTTCGAACACTCTACAACAAATACAAAAGGCACTTCAATTAGAACTATAGAGCACAAAGTAAGTATAATCTATAACATGCTATATAATATAAGGAAAAACATTGAAAAAACAAAAAGCGCTAAATATACTAATTCGAAACTCTACAACAAATACGAAAAGCATTGCAATTTAGAACAAAGTAAGTATAATCTATAACATGCTATATAATATAAAGGAAAAACATTGAAAAAACAAAAGCGCTAAATATACTAATTTCGAACACTCTACAACAAATACGAAAGGCACTCAATTAGAACTATAGAGCACAAAGTAAGTATAATCTTAACATGCTATATAATATAAAGGGAAAA
>NW_026137400.1:0-35782 GCF_009805555.1 Andrographis paniculata | reverse complement strand
GTTCCCAAGGAGTCGAAAATTTGTTGATCGGGTGAAGGAGCAACGGGAGAATTTGTTCCATTGTCGGTGCAAGAGTGGGGGAGCGAGGGGGCGTCGATAATCATTGATAATGGAAGTTGCACCAATGTCGTAAGTTGGTATGTGGTAGACAAGCTTGGACTCCAAACTATCAAGCATCCAACTCCATACCATCTTCAATGGATGAACTCTAGTGGAGATATGAAGATCACTAGGCAAGCCAAAGTTCCTATTTCAATCGGCCCCTACAAAGAGGATGTCCTTTGTGATGTTACTCCGATGACCGCATGCCATGTGCTTCTTGGCCGACCATGGCAATCCGATAAAGGAATTATCTATGATGGCAAGACTAACAAAGTTAGATTTTATGACAAGGGCTACAAGGTAATGATTCCTTCTTTGCCATTGAGGAGGTTCGAAAAGATCAAGAAGCTTGCGAAAGAAGATGCAAGAGGCTGAAAGCCTTAAAAGAGCTAAAGGAAAAGAAGTATCCACAGAGGAAAAGAGAGAGTCTACTGCTAAGGGTTCCAACATCCTTCTTTCACTTACCGATTTTCAGAGAGAAGTTGGTGACCTAGATCATCAAAGGGGGGTTGTTTTATGTTGTTATGCAAAGATTTATTTCATTCTGATAAAGATAATCTACTCACTAATTTTCCCATTCCCTTTGCTAGGATGCTTGAAGAGATGAAGGATGTATACCGGAGGAACTACCACAAGGACTACCGCCCATTCGCGGGATAGAGCATCAAATTGACTTCATACCCGGTGCTTCGATCCCAAATCGTCCTGCATATCGGTGCAACCCAGATGAGAATAAGGAGATTCAAAAACAAGTCCAAGAACTTCTTGAGAAGGGATGGGTTCGGGAGAGCTTATCACCATGTGCTGTTCCTGTTATCATTGTCCCCAAGAAGGATGGAACTTGGAGGATGTGTGTGGATTGTAGAGCGGTGAATGCGATTACAATTAAGTATCGACACCCAATCCCGCGCCTTGATGACTTGCTTGATGAGATCAATGGAGCGAGAATCTTCTCCAAGATTGACCTTCGGAGTGGATACCACCAGATTCGTATGCAACCCGGCGATGAGTGGAAGACGGCATTTAAAACAAAGCTAGGTTTGTACGAATGGTTGGTAATGCCATTCGGTCTAACTAATGCTCCTAGTACCTTCATGCGTTTAATGAATCATGTTCTACGTGCTTTCATTGGTAAATTTGTTGTAGTATACTTTGATGATATTCTTGTCTACAGTAAAAGTGAAAAGGAACATGTGGAGCATGTGCGACTCGTCTTTCAACGGTTAAGGGAAGAACAACTCTATGCTAATTTTAAAAAGTGCATATTCCACACTAATGAAGTTGTTTTCCTTGGGTTTGTAGTTAGCGAGGATGGCTTGAAGGTTGATGAAACAAAAGTAAAGGCAATTAAAGAATGGACACCTCCAATGAATGTGGGAGAAATTAGGAGGTTTTTGGGAATGTGTGGATTTTTTCGGAGGTTCGTGCCTGGTTTTAGCTTGATCGCTGCTCCTCTCACGTCCTTGCTCAAGAAGGGAGTCCCATTTAAATGGGAGCAAGCACACCAAGAAGCGTTTGAGACATTGAAGGCAAAGCTTACTCAAGCACCAGTACTTGCGCTACCAAATTTTGAGAAGACCTTTGAGCTTGAGTGTGACGCTTCGGGCAAAGGCATGGGTGCAGTTTTGCTTCAAGAAGGTCGACCCATAGCCTATCATAGTGAGAAATTTGGAGGGGCTGCCTTGAATTACTCTACATATGACAAGGAGTTGTATGCGGTGGTACGGGCTTTAAAGACATGGCAACATTATTTGATGCCACGAGAGTTTGTGATACACACCGATCATGAGACCTTGAAGCACTTGAGGGGGCAACAACAGCTGAATCGAAGGCACGCACGATGGGTATCTTTTATTGAGTCATTTCCATACACCATCAAGTACAAAAAGGGTAAGGATAATATTGTCGCGGATGCACTCTCACGCAGGTATGCTTTAATTTCATACGCGTCCACGCATTTATTAGGATTTGAGCATGTTAAGGAATTATACCACACTGATGAGGATTTCAAAGATGTGTATGTTTTGTGTGAGTTTCATGGGCATGATAAGTATTGCAGACATGAGGGATTTTTGTATTATGATAATCGACTTTGTATCCCAAAATGCTCCATTCGGGAGTTACTAATACAAGAAGTTCACGGTGGTGACATGATGGGCCACTTTGGGAAGAATGCTACAATGGAAGCTCTTGGAGAGAAATTTTATTGGCCTGGAATGCGCAAGCAAGTTGCAGATTATATTTCGCGATGCGTGACGTGCCTTAAGGCCAAGTCAACACTTAAGCCACATGCCTCTTCCACCCCCTGAGGGACCTTGGATTGATATTAGTATGGATTTTGTGTTGGGTTTACCTAAAACTGCACGTGCTAAAGATTCTATTTTCATTGTGGTTGATAGGTTTTCTAAGATGGCGCATTTCATTCCTTGTGCAAAGACAAATGATGCCCATCACGTCGCCAAACTATTTTTCAAGGAGATAGTACGCCTTATTGGAGTGCCAAGGTCTATTGTCTCATATCGTGATGCAAAGTTCGTGAGTTACTTTTGGAAATCGTTGTGGCACGAAATTGGTACTAAGCTTCTTTTCTCCACATCCTATCACCCCCAAACTGACGGACAAACGGAGGCGGTAAACCGGGTGTTGGGTAATCTCCTTAGAGTTATTGTGAATTCACATAGTAAAAGTTGGGAGGAATGTCTTCCTTACATTGAATTTGCATACAATAGACATATCCACACAGCCACACACATGTCACCATTTGAAGTAGTTTATGGAATGAACCCACTAACGCCTACTGATCTTTTACCATTGCCTAGCAATGAGTTCTTAAATGCTAATGGTAGGGAACGAGCAAGACGCATAAAGGAACTTCATATGGATGTCAAAGCAAGTCTAGAAAAATCTGCGGAGGTATATGCTAAGTACGCTAACCGCGGACGTAAAGCTGTAATATTGCGTCCCGGCGATTGGGTTTGGGTTCACATGAGGAAGGAAAGGTTTCCAGCAAGACGACGTACAAAGCTATCACCCCGAGAAGATGGGCCATTTCGAGTGCTTGAAAGGATTAATGATAATGCATACCGTTTGGAACTTCCGGATGAATATGGTATTAATCCTACTTTTAATATTGCAGATTTATCACTCTATGATCGAGCCGATGAGGAAGCACAACGGTTGATGGATCAACCTTCTGAAGGGGGAGAGGATGACATGGATACGAAAAGATCGGGACTTGCAATTCCACATATTCCAATCGGACCAGTCTCGAGAGCTCGAGCGAAAGCGTGCATTGAAAAATTGCAAGGCCTAATAAAGAAATTAGAGAATTGGAGCCCAACCAACGGACTATGTTACAACATGCGAGGACTTGATGGAAAGCCTAGGGCGAGTGCCATGGTTGTAAAGGTTACATTGGAGCTTGCAACGCCTCAACCGGAAAACTAACGGAAAAGTTGTGCAAACCTATGAGTTTGCTAAAATAGAGGGTTTAATAGGTAATTATATAAACCTAGGTTGCACATGCTTAAGTGGGGGGGGACCATCTATTGGGACCACTTATACATATACATATATAATAAGCTCTCTCACATGCCTCTCACATGCAAGAGGGGGCCATTAGCTAGGTGTCAATCAATGAGAGGTTACTTAGTTATACTAAACCTATCCCACATTGGAAAATCACTCCACTTGCCCCTTCCCCCACTCCTATAAATAGGACTCTTAAGGTGCTTTGTAAAACACACCAAACAAGAATATTTTTATGAATATTTGATCATTATTGATCATTTTCTTTTTATGGAAAGTTATGCTTGATAGCAATACTTTCTCTTTTAGTCTAATATTTCATGGAATGCAATTCCATTGCATGCTCCATGGGGTTTAGTTTAAAAATTCGGGTTTGAGTATAAAGCCTCAAGTTCGTGGCATTTGGGGAAGATGGATGAGCTCTCCAAAGTGTCGACCGAGGTGGTGCCTTCGTGGAGGATGGTTCGATGCTAGAATGGTATCGGGTCGTTCTTACGTTAGTACTTACTTAGGTTTGCTTCTCTTTCGATTATCCTTTTTTTTTTCTCGCTTTATTTGTCTCCGCTTAGTTAAATTGTTCTTTTCTTTCTTAGTTAGTTCCGCTTAGTTAGTTTATTCCGTGTCTTGTGTAATTGATCAATTTCGGTCCATGACAGTAAGTATAATCTATAACATGCTATATAATATAAATGAAAAACATTGAAAAAACAAAAGCGCAAAATACACTAATTTCGAACACTCTACAACAAATACGAAAAGCATTGCAATTAGAACTATATAGAGAACAAAGTAAGTATAATCTATAACATGCTATATAATATAAAGGAAAAACATTTAAAAAACAAAAGCGCTAAATGTACTAATTTCGAACACTCTACAACAAATACGAAAAGCACTGGAATTAGAACTATATAGAGCACAAAGTAAGTATAATCTATAACATGCTATATAATATAAACGAAAAACATTGAAAAAACAAAAGGGCTAAAAGTACTAATTTCGAACACTCTACAACAAATACGAAAAGCACTCTAATTAGAACTATAGAGCACAAAGTAAGTATAATCTATAACATGCTATATAATATAAAGGAAAAACATTGAAAAAACAAAAGCGCTAAATGTACTAATTTCGAACACTCTACAACAAATACGAAAAGCACTTCAATTAGAACTATAGAGCACAAAGTAAGTATAATCTATAACATGCTATATAATATAAACGAAAAACATTGAAAAAACAAAAGGGCTATAAAAGTACTAATTTCGAACACTCTACAACAAATACGA
The DNA here is from genome assembly GCF_009805555.1 of Andrographis paniculata. Classification (NCBI taxonomy): domain Eukaryota; kingdom Viridiplantae; phylum Streptophyta; class Magnoliopsida; order Lamiales; family Acanthaceae; genus Andrographis; species Andrographis paniculata. The sequence goes on along the minus strand of NW_026137400.1, from coordinate 30,863 downwards.
AAAGCACTCTAATTAGAACTATAGAGCACAAAGTAAGTATAATCTATAACATGCTATATAATATAAAGGAAAAACATTGAAAAAACAAAAGCGCTAAAATGTACTAATTTCGAACACTCTACAACAAATACGAAAAGCACTTCAATTAGAACTATGTAGAGCACAAAGTAAGTATAATCTATAACATGCTATATAATATAACGAAAAACATTGAAAAAACAAAAGGGCTATAAAAGTACTAATTTCGAACACTCTACAACAAATACGAAAAGCACTCTAATTAGAACTATAGAGCACAAAGTAAGTATAATCTATAACATGCTATATAATATAAAGGAAAAACATTGAAAAAACAATAGCGCTAAATGTACTAATTTCGAACACTCTACAACAAATACGAAAAGCACTGCAATTAGAACTATAGAGCACAAAGTAAGTATAATCTATAACATGCTATATAATATAAAGGAAAAACATTGAAAAAACAAAAGCGCTAAATACTAATTTCGAACACTCTACAACAAATACGAAAAGCACTCTAATTAGAACTATATAGAGCACAAAGTAAGTATAATCTATAACATGCTATATAATATAAAGGAAAAACATTGAAAAAAAAAGCGCTAAATATACTAATTTCGAACACTCTACAACAAATACGAAAAGCACTGCAATTAGAACTATAGAGCACAAAGTAAGTATAATCTATAACATGCTATATAATATAAAGGAAAAACATTGAAAAAACAAAGCGCTAAATATACTAATTTCGAACACTCTACAACAAATACGAAAAGCACTGCAATTAGAACAATATAGAGCACAAAGTAAGTATAATCTATAACATGCTATATAATATAAAGGAAAAACATTGAAAAAAAAAAGCGCTAAATGTACTAATTTCGAACACTCTACAACAAATACGAAAAGCACTGCAATTAGAACTATAGAGCACAAAGTAAGTATAATCTATAACATGCTATATAATATAAACGAAAAACATTGAAAAAACAAAAGCGCTAAATGTACTAATTTCGAACACTCTACAACAAATACGAAAAGCACTGCAATTAGAACTATAGAGCACAAAGTAAGTATAATCTATAACATGCTATATAATATAAAGGAAAACATTGAAAAAACAAAAGCGCTAAATGTACTAATTTCGAACACTCTACAACAAATACGAAAAGCACTTCAATTAGAACTATAGAGCACAAAGTAAGTATAATCTATAACATGCTATATAATATAAACGAAAAACATTGAAAAAACAAAAGCGCTAAATATACTAATTTCGAACACTCTACAACAAATACGAAAAGCACTGCAATTAGAACTATATAGAGCACAAAGTAAGTATAATCTATAACATGCTATATAATATAAAGGAAAAACATTGAAAAAACAAAAGCGCTAAATGTACTAATTTCGAACACTCTACAACAAATACGAAAAGCACTGCAATTAGAACTATATAGAGCACAAAGTAAGTATAATCTATAACATGCTATATAATATAAACGGAAAAACATTGAAAAAACAAAAGCGCTAAATATACTAATTTCGAACACTCTACAACAAATACGAAAAGCACTCAATTAGAACTATATAGAGCACAAAGTAAGTATAATCTATAACATGCTATATAATATAAACGAAAAACATTGAAAAAACAAAAGCGCTAAATATACTAATTTCGAACACTCTACAACAAATACGAAAAGCACTACAATTAGAACTATATAGAGCACAAAGTAAGTATAATCTATAACATGCTATATAATATAAACGAAAAACATTGAAAAAAACAAAGCGCTAAATATACTAATTTCGAACACTCTACAACAAATACGAAAAGCACTGCAATTAGAACTATAGAGCACAAAGTAAGTATAATCTATAACATGCTATATAATATAAAGGAAAAACATTGAAAAAACAAAAGCGCTAAATGTACTAATTTCGAACACTCTACAACAAATACGAAAAGCACTTCAATTAGAACTATAGAGCACAAAGTAAGTATAATCTATAACATGCTATATAATATAAAGGAAAAACATTGAAAAAACAAAAGCGCTAAAAGTACTAATTTCGAACACTCTACAACAAATACGAAAAGCACTTCAATTAGAACTATAGAGCACAAAGTAAGTATAATCTATAACATGCTATATAATATAAAGGAAAAACATTGAAAAAACAAAAGCGCTAAATGTACTAATTTCGAACACTCTACAACAAATACGAAAAGCACTTCAATTAGAACTATAGAGCACAAAGTAAGTATAATCTATAACATGCTATATAATATAAAGAAAAACATTGAAAAAACAAAAGCGCTAAAATGTACTAATTTCGAACACTCTACAACAAATACGAAAAGCACTCAATTAGAACTATAGAGCACAAAGTAAGTATAATCTATAACATGCTATATAATATAAAGGAAAAACATTGAAAAAACAAAAGCGCTAAATGTACTAATTTCGAACACTCTACAACAAATACGAAAAGCACTTCAATTAGAACTATAGAGCACAAAGTAAGTATAATCTATAACATGCTATATAATATAAAGGAAAAACATTGAAAAAACAAAAGCGCTAAATGTACTAATTTCGAACACTCTACAACAAATACGAAAAGCACTCAATTAGAACTATAGAGCACAAAGTAAGTATAATCTATAACATGCTATATAATATAAAGGAAAAACATTGAAAAAACAAAAGCGCTAAATGTACTAATTTCGAACACTCTACAACAAATACGAAAAGCACTGCAATTAGAACTATAGAGCACAAAGTAAGTATAATCTATAACATGCTATATAATATAAAGGAAAAACATTGAAAAAACAAAAGCGCTAAATATACTAATTTCGAACACTCTACAACAAATACGAAAAGCACTCTAATTAGAACTATATAGAGCACAAAGTAAGTATAATCTATAACATGCTATATAATATAAAGAAAAACATTGAAAAAAACAAGCGCTAAATATACTAATTTCGAACACTCTACAACAAATACGAAAAGCACTGCAATTAGAACAATATAGAGCACAAAGTAAGTATAATCTATAACATGCTATATAATATAAAGGAAAAACATTGAAAAAAACAAAGCGCTAAATATACTAATTTCGAACACTCTACAACAAATACGAAAAGCACTGCAATTAGAACAATATAGAGCACAAAGTAAGTATAATCTATAACATGCTATATAATATAAAGGAAAAACATTGAAAAAAAAAAGCGCTAAATGTACTAATTTCGAACACTCTACAACAAATACGAAAAGCACTGCAATTAGAACTATAGAGCACAAAGTAAGTATAATCTATAACATGCTATATAATATAAACGAAAAACATTGAAAAACAAAAGCGCTAAATGTACTAATTTCGAACACTCTACAACAAATACGAAAAGCACTGCAATTAGAACTATAGAGCACAAAGTAAGTATAATCTATAACATGCTATATAATATAAAGGAAAACATTGAAAAAACAAAAGCGCTAAATGTACTAATTTCGAACACTCTACAACAAATACGAAAAGCACTGCAATTAGAACTATAGAGCACAAAGTAAGTATAATCTATAACATGCTATATAATATAAAGGAAAAACATTGAAAAAACAAAAGCGCTAAATATACTAATTTCGAACACTCTACAACAAATACGAAAAGCACTGCAATTAGAACTATAGAGCACAAAGTAAGTATAATCTATAACATGCTATATAATATAAAGGAAAAACATTTAAAAACAAAAGCGCTAAATATACTAATTTCGAACACTCTACAACAAATACGAAAAGCATTGCAATTAGAACTATATAGAGCACAAAGTAAGTATAATCTATAACATGCTATATAATATAAAGGAAAAACATTGAAAAAACAAAAGCGCTAAATATACTAATTTCGAACACTCTACAACAAATACGAAAAGCACTGCAATTAGAACTATATAGAGCACAAAGTAAGTATAATCTATAACATGCTATATAATATAAAGGAAAAACATTGAAAAAACAAAAGCGCTAAATGTACTAATTTCGAACACTCTACAACAAATACGAAAAGCACTCTAATTAGAACTATAGAGCACAAAGTAAGTATAATCTATAACATGCTATATAATATAAAGGAAAAACATTGAAAAAAAAAAGCGCTAAATGTACTAATTTCGAACACTCTACAACAAATACGAAAAGCACTGCAATTAGAACTATATAGCACAAAGTAAGTATAATCTATAACATGCTATATAATATAAAGGAAAAACATTGAAAAAAAAAAGCGCTAAATGTACTAATTTCGAACACTCTACAACAAATACGAAAAGCACTCAATTAGAACTATAGAGCACAAAGTAAGTATAATCTATAACATGCTATATAATATAAACGAAAAACATTGAAAAAACAAAAGCGCTAAATATACTAATTTCGAACACTCTACAACAAATACGAAAAGCACTGCAATTAGAACTATATAGAGCACAAAGTAAGTATAATCTATAACATGCTATATAATATAAAGGAAAAACATTGAAAAACAAAAGCGCTAAATATACTAATTTCGAACACTCTACAACAAATACGAAAAGCACTGCAATTAGAACTATATAGAGCACAAAGTAAGTATAATCTATAACATGCTATATAATATAAAGGAAAAACATTGAAAAAACAAAAGCGCTAAATATACTAATTTCGAACACTCTACAACAAATACGAAAAGCTTGCAATTAGAACTATATAGAGCACAAAGTAAGTATAATCTATAACATGCTATATAATATAAAGGAAAAACATTAAAAAACAAAAGCGCTAAATATACTAATTTCGAACACTCTACAACAAATACGAAAAGCACTGCAATTAGAACTATATAGAGCACAAAGTAAGTATAATCTATAACATGCTATATAATATAAAGAAAAACATTGAAAAAACAAAAGCGCTAAAAGTACTAATTTCGAACACTCTACAACAAATACGAAAAGCACTCAATTAGAACTATAGAGCACAAAGTAAGTATAATCTATAACATGCTATATAATATAAAGGAAAAACATTGAAAAAACAAAGCGCTAAATGTACTAATTTCGAACACTCTACAACAAATACGAAAAGCACTTCAATTAGAACTATAGAGCACAAAGTAAGTATAATCTATAACATGCTATATAATATAAACGAAAAACATTGAAAAAACAAAAGCGCTATAAAATACTAATTTCGAACACTCTACAACAAATACGAAAAGCACTCAATTAGAACTATAGAGCACAAAGTAAGTATAATCTATAACATGCTATATAATATAAAGGAAAAACATTGAAAAAACAAAGCGCTAAATGTACTAATTTCGAACACTCTACAACAAATACGAAAAGCACTTCAATTAGAACTATAGAGCACAAAGTAAGTATAATCTATAACATGCTATATAATATAAAGGAAAAACATTGAAAAAACAAAAGCGCTAAATGTACTAATTTCGAACACTCTACAACAAATACGAAAAGCACTCTGATTAGAACTATAGAGCACAAAGTAAGTATAATCTATAACATGCTATATAATATAAAGGAAAAACATTGAAAAAACAAAAGCGCTAAATATACTAATTTCGAACACTCTACAACAAATACGAAAAGCACTGCAATTAGAACTATATAGAGCACAAAGTAAGTATAATCTATAACATGCTATATAATATAAAGGAAAAACATTGAAAAAACAAAAGCGCTAAATGTACTAATTTCGAACACTCTACAACAAATACGAAAAGCACTCAATTAGAACTATAGAGCACAAAGTAAGTATAATCTATAACATGCTATATAATATAAAGGAAAAACATTGAAAAAACAAAAGCGCTAAATGTACTAATTTCGAACACTCTACAACAAATACGAAAAGCACTTCAATTAGAACTATAGAGCACAAAGTAAGTATAATCTATAACATGCTATATAATATAAACGAAAAACATTGAAAAAACAAAAGCGCTATAAAAGTACTAATTTCGAACACTCTACAACAAATACGAAAAGCACTCAATTAGAACTATAGAGCACAAAGTAAGTATAATCTATAACATGCTATATAATATAAAGGAAAAACATTGAAAAAACAAAGCGCTAAATGTACTAATTTCGAACACTCTACAACAAATACGAAAAGCACTTCAATTAGAACTATAGAGCACAAAGTAAGTATAATCTATAACATGCTATATAATATAAAGGAAAAACATTGAAAAAACAAAAGCGCTAAATGTACTAATTTCGAACACTCTACAACAAATACGAAAAGCACTCTAATTAGAACTATAGAGCACAAAGTAAGTATAATCTATAACATGCTATATAATATAAAGGAAAAACATTGAAAAAAACAAAAGCGCTAAATATACTAATTTCGAACACTCTACAACAAATACGAAAAGCACTGCAATTAGAACTATATAGAGCACAAAGTAAGTATAATCTATAACATGCTATATAATATAAAGGAAAAACATTGAAAAAACAAAAGCGCTAAATGTACTAATTTCGAACACTCTACAACAAATACGAAAAGCACTGGAATTAGAACTATATAGAGCACAAAGTAAGTATAATCTATAACATGCTATATAATATAAACGAAAAACATTGAAAAAACAAAAGCGCTAAAAGTACTAATTTCGAACACTCTACAACAAATACGAAAAGAACTCTAATTAGAACTATAGAGCACAAAGTAAGTATAATCTATAACATGCTATATAATATAAAGGAAAAACATTGAAAAAACAAAAGCGCTAAATGTACTAATTTCGAACACTCTACAACAAATACGAAAAGCACTGCAATTAGAACTATGTAGAGCAAAAAGTAAGTATAATCTATAACATGCTATATAATATAAAGGAAAAACATTGAAAAAACAAAAGCGCTAAATGTACTAATTTCGAACACTCTACAACAAATACGAAAAGCACTTCAATTAGAACTATGTAGAGCACAAAGTAAGTATAATCTATAACGTTCTATATAATATAAACGAAAAACATTGAAAAAATAAAAGCGCTAAAAGTACTAATTTCGAACACTCTACAACAAATACGAAAAGCACTCTAATTAGAACTATAGAGCACAAAGTAAGTATAATCTATAACATGCTATATAATATAAAGGAAAAACATTGAAAAAACAATAGCGCTAAAATGTACTAATTTCGAACACTCTACAACAAATACGAAAAGCACTTCAATTAGAACTATGTAGAGCACAAAGTAAGTATAATCTATAACATGCTATATAATATAAATGAAAAACATTGAAAAAACAAAAGCGCTAAATGTACTAATTTCGAACACTCTACAACAAATACGAAAAGCACTCTAATTAGAACAATAGAGCACAAAGTAAGTATAATCTATAACATGCTATATAATATAAACGAAAAACATTGAAAAAACAAAAGCGCTAAATACACTAATTTCGAACACTCTACAACAAATACGAAAAGCACTGCAATTAGAACTATATAGAGAACAAAGTAAGTATAATCTATAACATGCTATATAATATTTTGTTACGTACGAAATTTAGAATTAGGTTAAAAGCCCAAGGTAAAAAGAAGAATGGGCCTGGCAATAGAGTTGATTGAACTGACTGAAGGGTACCATGAGGAAATCAAGGGAAATAGGTTTATTACTAAGGAAAGTCCTCAGGTCGGAAGGTCTTCAGGTCGGTAGGTCCTCAAGACGGAAAGTCATTAGGACGGAAGGACCTCAGGTCGGTAGGTCCTCAAGACGGAAGGACCTCAGGTCGGAAGGTCTTCAGGTCGGTAGGACCTCAAGACGGAAAGTCATTAGGACGGAAGGACCTCAGGTCGGTAGGTCCTCAAGACGGAAGGACCTCAGGTCGGAAGGTCTTCAGGTCGGTAGGTCCTCAAGACGGAAAGTCATTAGGACGGAAGGACCTCAGGTCGGTAGGTCCTCAAGACGGAAGGACCTCAAGTCGGAAGGTTTTCAGGTCGGGAGGTCCTCAAGACGGAAAGACCTCAAGTCGGAAGGTTTTCAGGTCGGGAAGACCTCAAGGCGGAAAGACCTCAAGTCGGAAGGTTTTCAGGTCGGGAGGTCCTCAAGACGGAAAGACCTCAAGTCGGAAGGTTTTCAGGTCGGGAAGTCCTCAAGGCGGAAAGACCTCAAGTCGGAAGGTTTTCAGGTCGGGAGGTCCTCAAGACGGAAAGACCTCAAGTCGGAAGGTTTTCAGGTCGGGAGGTCCTCAAGTCGGAAGGCCCTCAGGTCGGGAAGTTCTCAGGTCGGAATGCTGCGGCAGAACCAACAAGTCAGATGGTTTGCAAGTCGGGAGGATTGGCAGTCGGACCCATACTATTGTAGATTGGCAGTCGGGCCTAAAGGGCGGAAGGTCTGTGGTCGGCTCAAAGAGTGAAATATAGGGATAATTTTGGTCTGCTGAGGACACGTGTCAGCAGGAGAGGGGTTGGAAGACGGTTGGGAAGGAGACGTTGTAACCGTTCGGGTGACGGTTTTCGGTACGGTTTCCCAGAGAATATTTAAAGGTTTGAATCATCATTTGGCAAGGTATCTTCAATCAACTTCAACAAAGCAAAGTCAGATTTGGGGATCACCACTTTAAATTTCAGTCTTTTATTTTCCAGTTTATTTTCTGTACCATACAGTGTTTAGAGATTCCTAATCTCAGGCACTAATTAATCAAGTTTAAGGATATTTTCTATATCTTTGAATTTTACTTTATTTTTGTTGAAAAAATACATCAACAAATTGGCGACCACAGTGGGAGCAAGACAAAATTGCTCATTCCAATTCCGGCGATAATTTCATACGTCTTAGATCCGGCCGTATCATCGGAAGGGTCCATATGGCAGGTTCACAACCTCAATCATCTTCGGCACCGGTGGGAGAATCCGTTCCACCACCTATTGTGCCAAATGCCGGGGAAATCCCACAACCACCAACTGATTGGTGGTCTTATGTTCAACAAATGAACAACCAGCACGCCTTGGTTATGCAGAATATGTTGCGTGAGCAACAAACGAACATGTTGCGTGAGCAACAGAGTCTGATGCAGAACATGATAGATCAAGCATTGTCAAGGGTTAGTCTTCAACCCACTCAAACTCCACCAGGAGTATCACCGTCCAGACTACAGACAAATTTCGCAGGGCCATCATTCGTGGATAGTACATTCCCAAGTGCCACAAATCCCAACCGAATGGATAGGGGAAAATCTCCTCTGACTTTTCCCAACACAGTTCCACTGGGACCAAGGGTTACCAATCCGCAGACGAACAATACAAGGGAGGACAGGCCTGAAGGATATATACATGATCCTATTCATATTCCTGTGCAGGATCCGTTCCATGTTCCTGATCATCAACGCTTTCATGTAGATCCTGATGAGCTTGCACATATATTAAGGGATCAGTATGGATTAACTCCTCAGATGGCTAACCGCCCTGCATATCAGAAACCTTTCCCAGAAAGAGTCATTAATGAACACCCTCTCCCAAGGAATTATCGACCACCCGATTTTCATGCATTCTCAGGGGAGGACGGATCTTCCACCATAGAACATGTTGGTCGGTTCACAGCACAATTGGGAGAAGTTGGTAATAACCCTTTTTATAAGTTGCAATTGTTTGGTTTATCTCTTACTAGAACCGCGTTTTCGTGGTTTGCAAGTCTGCCCCCTGGACAAATTCAGACGTGGGAAGGACTGGAGACGGCATTTCATGCTAGATTCTTCAATCCTTTACCGACTGTTTCTTTAACAGATTTACTGGAATTGAGGCAGTATCCAGAAGAATCTGCTTCACAATTTATAGAAAGGGTGCGATTGATGAAGGGACGATGTCCTACGGTAATCAGTGAGAAAGAGATGACCAATTTAGTGGTCCGGAATATGCATACTCGCTTAAGAAAGGCACTCACTGCCCTGGATGTTGAGGATTTGGCAAGTCTTGCATCCAAGGCAGGACGTTTAGAATCTTTGTTTAGAGAGGAAGATCAGCATAACAGGCGTAATAGAGGCCAACATATGGCGAGTATGGGAACAGAAACATGTGACTTTGATTTTAATCAATCAGAAGAGATGGCAGCCGAAATCCTTTCTGGGAAACCTTATGTATGCCCTAAATTGAAGCCAGTACCAGGATCTGAAGGAAAGAGCAACCGACCTTTGATAGTTCGAAAGCTGATGAAATCTTTGATATCCTACTGACTGATGGGCAGATCCGTATTCCAAAGGGGCAAAGATTGGCCACTAAAGAAGAAATCAAAGGGAGACCATATTGTAAGTGGCATAATTCTTTCACACACAATACAAGTCAGTGTACTCATTTCAGGAAGGAAATTCAAAAAGCCATCAAGACAGGTCGGCTCAAATACATCACTCTAGGTGTAGACCAGCAACCATTTCCGAAAGTAACAACGGCAATGGTTGACATCCAACCAAGTTCGGAAACAGGGAAAAGTTCGGCCAATGATGGACATACAGGGGAACGAACTCAGACAAACCCCGGAACAAAAAGGGAAGTCAGCCAAACAGTGGCCGACCGGAAGAACGACTCAAAGTTGTTGAAAGACCAGTCGCTGAAAAATGGGACCGACCAGACGGTTCGTTTAATGTGGAGGTGAAAGAAAGGGTTGTAGTACGTGACCACCCGACCAGAAAAACAGGTCAAGTCGGGCACAATTGGGCTCGAAATAAAAAGCCTTTACCCGTTGATATAGATCCTCGTTTCCCAGGTATGAATCGTACACAGATTCGCAATGCCAAACGCAGGTATGCTGCAAAGTATGGGAAACGAGTTCCTTCAGCAAAACAACTAACCGACGAACAAAAAGCAACCGACCACTTGGCAGGAGATCAGTCCATTAGAGTCTTTACAGAACAAACGACCAACGAGCAGGGAGCAGCCATTCAATCTCCAAAAAGTCGGTCCAATCGGGTCTGTTCAGGAAAGCAACCGAACGACCGATTAGGTGCTTCCGACTATACCAAAAGAAGTTCGTCGGGACAGGGGAAAGGTAAAGGAATGGCAGATGAAATAATTAAAGGTTTTAGATGCCAACATTGTGAACGAATCAACATCAATCCATCTCTTGAAGAATTCCGTATTGAATCTTTGACGGTTCAATCTCGGGATATGACAAAGGAAGAAGTAGTAACTACAGAGGAAAGTTCAAGATCTGTTAAATCTCGTCTGGGACCACGAATCCCTTGTCGAATGACAGAGATTAATCAGATGAGTGATGAACCGATGTGGGCAAGTCTGGTAGATGATACTCTGGACGAACCTTTATGGGCATTCTTGGCAGATGACGAATTAGAGGAAACAGAGTGGGCAAAGACTACAGATTCCGAGCCTCAAACGGAGGCACCTTCGATTGTGTTTCCTCCTATTCCAGAGGGTGCGATCTCCCATTTGAAACCTCTGTATGTTAATGCTCACATTTGTGGGAAACCAATCACAAAGGTTTTCGTGGATAATGGAGCAGTCTTTAATGTTATGCCATTGAAGACCCTCAAGAAGTTAGGGAAAGGAATTCATGATCTGTCTCCTGTGGAATTCGAAATGACAAGTTTTACAGGGCAGCCGACTAAGCCTGAAGGCATGATGGTTGCCACGATCGAGGTCGGGCCAAAGAAGATCTCCACTGTTTTCTTTATTGTGGACGCAGATACTACATACTCTCTCTTGCTGGGAAGAGACTGGATTCATGCCTCTCAATGTGTGCCATCAACCTTGCACCAACAATTAATGTTCTGGGAAGGAAATCAGGTCTTCAAAATGGAAGCGAATGATAATCCATTCGATGTGACAGAACAAGTTGAAGAGTCAGTGTTTTATTCCAGTCAGGTGGCTCCGATGTCTCAGTTGTATATGGCCAGGGAATACCCAATCAAGGGTTATAAAGTCACTGGCCAGAACTCGATGTTCTATTAAAAGAACACCTTTATTGTATGGCTCATGATAAAGCCACACCCATTCCCATATAATTTGTTTGTTATGGAAGATACAAGCTTAGAAGTATGTAGTTCTCTTATTAATAAGTTCTATTTAAAGCAATTATTACATAAAGCAGAAAATAGTAAAGAGATTCTGGATGTTCACCTCCAAGAAGATGAACAATTTCGTTGGCCCGACTTATTAGAAAAAACAGAACCAACAGCTTCATCACAAGACCCATTATTGGAGTTTAATTTAGGAACCGAATTGGTTCCAAAAGTGATCAGGTTAAGTGGTTATTTGTCTAAAGAGCAACAACAATGATGCTCGAAGTTATTAGAAACAACATTGATTGTTTAGCATGGGATTATTCAGAGATGCCTGGTTTGACAAGAAGTCTAATAGAGCATCGATTGCCTATCAAAGAAGGTTGTAAACCTTACAAACAACCTCCAAGGCGAATGAGCCCGGATCTGATGCCTCAAATCAAGGAAGAAATCCAAAAACTCCTCAAAGTGGGTTTTATTCAACCTTGCCGTTATGCGGAGTGGCTGGCTAACATTGTGCCAGTGGTCAAGAAAAATGGTAAGATAAGGATATGCATCGACTTCAGGGATTTGAATCTAGCTACCCCTAAGGACGAATATGTGATGCCTATGGCCGACATGTTGATAGATGCAGCAGCAGGGCATAAAATCCTTAGTCTGATGGATGGTTATGCAGGTTATAACCAAATATTTCTGGCAGAAGAAGACATTCCTAAGACAGCATTCAGATGCCCAGGGGCTTTAGGTATTTATGAATGGACAGTCATGCCATTCGGGTTAAAGAATGCAGGGGCAACTTACCAAAGAGCCATGAATTCAATCTTTCATGATTTAATTGGCAAATCTATGGAAGTTTACATTGATGATGTTATTGTTAAATCTGCCAGTTTTGATGAACATTTGAGAGATCTTGAAGAGGCATTTGAAAGAATGAAGAAGTACAAGTTGAAGATGAATCCAACCAAATGTGCTTTTGGAATATCAGCCGGGAGCTTTTTAGGATTTTTAGTTCATGAGAGAGGAATTGAAATCGATGCCAATAAGGCTAAAGCCATTCTTGATAGTCGGCCACCCAAGACGGTTAAAGAAATCCAAAGTCTTTTGGGTAAGGTGAACTATTTGAGGCGTTTCATTTCTAATGCTGCTGGCAAGGTCAGACCCATTACTAAATTGTTGCAAGCTGGAAAAAATGCCTTTGAATGGGGTCCCGACCAACAGACGGCTTTAGATGCTATCAAGCAGGCATTGGTTCACCCTCCAGTCTTGATGCCTCCTAAACAAGGTCGGCCACTCAAACTTTATTTGGCAAATACATATGAAGTGGTTAGCTGTTTATTGGCACAGGATGGTGATGACGGGAAGGAAAGGGCAATCTACTATCTCAGTAAAACCCTTACAGGACCAGAACTGAATTACACTATGCCAGAAAAAATGTGTTATTCATTGGTCTTCGCTTGTACTAAACTCGAGCATTATTTGCTGCCCAGAAGAATTGAGGTCATATCAAAGGTGGATCTCATCAAATTGATTTTACAGAGACCTACTATGAAGGGCAGACTCATGAAGTGGGCCATCAAATTGGCTCCTTTTGATCTTCAACATTCCCCTTTGAGGGCAGTCAAGGGACAAGCAGTAGCCGACTTCTTAGCAGAATTTTCACAAGTCGGGTACTCTCATTGTGATAGCGTCCGACCACTTGTTTGTTCATCATATTTGAATAATCTACAGGTCGGATGTGTACCTTATATAAGTACCAGAACATGGTTGATGTTCTTTGATGGCTCTACCTCTGGAAACAAATCAGGGGCAGGGGTCTTTTTGCAAGGACCTGATGGTCAAAAGATCAATTTGCAACTACGATTGGAAGCCATGACCCATAATTCGGCAGAATATGAAGCTTTAATTTTGGGTTTGGAGGCTTTAATAGCCAGGAAGGTCCAGTCTGTAATCATAAGAGGGGATTCTCAATTAGTAGTCAACCAGGTAAACAATCAATATGTTTGCAATTACCCTCATCTTCGCAGATACAGGGACATTGTGGGTCGGTTACTGACAAAAATCTCAGAAGTAATAATTGAGTTCATTCCGAGGAAAGAAAACCAACGTGCTGATGAATTGGCTCAAAGGGCATGTAAAGGAATTCTGGAGGATATGTGGTCGGAGGTCAAGTCGGGCATAGAAGAAAAGACAGACCCAATATGTGACCGAATGGTCGGGCAAGAGACTGTCGGACAGGACCCCGACTACGAAGTTGTTGGACAGGAGCCCGACTGCGAAGTTGATGTCAGGCAGGAGTCCGACGGCGAAACAGTGCCCGATTGGAGAACAGAGCTTATCATGTATTTACAGAATCCAGGTGCGAGTGTTTCGGTTGCGACACGATTGAAAGCTTTACGTTTTCAATTGATAAATGGAATTTTGTATAAGAGATCATTTGAAGGTCTGCTTTTGAAATGTTTGGGGTCTACAGAAGCTCTAGAGGTAATGACAGAAGTACATGGTGGGATATGTGGAGCTCATCGGGCAGGTCTCAATATGAGATGGGCCATTCATCGTTTGGGTTTTTTCTGGCCAAAGATTTTTGAAGATTGCATACAATTTGCCAAAGGCTGCCAGGAATGTCAGAGACATGGAAATTTAAACCATTTGCCAGTAACCGAATTGCAATTCTTGGCAAAACCATGGCCTTTTAAATCATGGGCTATGGATATTATTGGTAAGATACATCCTGCTTCATCGAAACATCATTGTTTCATATTGGTCGCGACTGACTACTTCACCAAATGGGTAGAAGCAGTTGCTTTGAAAAATGTGGATCAGAAAGAAGTGATAGACTTCGTTTTGAATCAAATTATTTACAGATATGGTATTCCTCAGTCTATAACAACCGACCAAGGCCTGGTTTTCACAGGGGAAAAGTTCTCTAGTTTCTTGGCAGAATTCGGGGTTCGATTACATCATTCTTCACCTTATTATCCCCAAGCCAATGGACAAGCGGAAGCAGCAAATAAGATTATTATTGGGATTATAAAGAAGATGGTTGAAGGGAACCCAAGAAAGTGGCATTTGTTATTGTCTCAGGCTTTATGGGCACATAGGAATACCAGAAATACGGCCACAGGGTTCTCACCTTATCAACTCACGTTTGGCCAAGATGCTGTTTTACCAGCCGAAATCCGAGTATCATCTGGCCGAACAGAGTTTACTGATGGTGATCTTACAAAAGAATACCAACAACTTATGATGCAACAGTTAGAAGATTTGGATGTTAACCGACTTCATGCGATAAGTCGAAGTGTGAAACAGAGTGAAATCAGAGCAAGGAGTTACGGAAAGAAAGTTCTTCACAGGACATTTCAAAAAGGAGACCTAGTTTGGAAGACCATCCTTCCTACATATAAGAAAACTGACCAATTGGGAAAGTGGTCACCGAATTGGGAAGGACCATACATTGTTCAAAAAGATATTGGGAATGGCGCTTTCATTATTGTAAATCATGAAGGTAGAAGAGTACATGATTGTATTAATGCTAAATATCTGAAGAGGTATTATCCTGCCTTTTCAGATAACAAAACTGCCTGAAACAAATATTATTCAGAACCCATTTATGGGGTTCGGGTTCGAACCTATTTAAAGGTTCATTTCTGTTAGTCATCATGTATTTGTGAGAAATTTTCTGCCTCTGAATCAGACTTTTCATCCCAGTGAGTGGATATTAGTTCTGGTTCTTCTTCAATAAGATCTTCCAAATCTGGTCGGTACCTTTCCCATTGGCTTTGCATTTCGTCTAAATCTTGATGGGTACGTGCTTGCATGTCTGTTATGGCTTGATGTTCACGATCAACAATGGTCCGTAATCTTGAGAAGACTTTTCGTTGATTGGAAAAGATGTTATCCCAACCAAGATCTGGAAGTATAGTTGCTGCGTGATTTTCTATCATTTCCATGTGGTGATGGAGATCAGGAATGCGGCTAAGGATGTCACGAAGAGGTTCATACCCCTCAATGACTTTTTCCATCAGGCGGATGACGCGATGAATGGTTCTTCTTCCTCGTTGGGAGAATCGGAATTTGAAGTCTAGTTGCTTGAGTATATGTAACAAGTCTTCTGCATGGCCTCCAATAGGGTGATTACCCACAAAGAAGGGTTGAAGAACACCTTCCCAGTTGCTTGATGGAACATGAGGTCGGTCATTCGCCATGTTTGTTAACACTTCAAGTGTTGTGATTTTCAAAATATGCCTTGGAATGTGTTTCTTAAAATGTGAGAAACAATGTTCTTTTAAAGAAGGAGTTTGTTTCTATTCCTACAAAGTTGGAAATTGAAAGGTGATCCTTGTTTTGAGAGAAGAAAGAAAAAATGGATTACTAAGTCATATATTGTTACAAAGGGGGAAGTATTACAACAATGCCCCTAGGGCAGTTTTTATATGGGTCCATTTGATTTCATCCCTGGATAGCCTTCTGGTATTGGCAGCCGTCTGATATCTTATGATGAATTGGGATCGGGCTTGGGTTTTTAGCTCTTGATCCAATTCAGCCTCATTTTTGGTATACTTCTCAAGCAGACGCTGTTCATTGGTAATTTGCTTATCCAGGGTAGACTGTTCTTTCCTCAGCTCCCGCAATTCTGCCTCCTTTTTCTGAATAGCTTCATCAACTTGAGCTTTCGTGCTAAGGAGACCACCCAGCCTTCCAGTAGTCTGCTGAAGGGATTCTCGGGTCTTAGCCAAAGAATTCTCCAGCGTTGTTTGATCGAAGTCGGGCTGGGGGGTTTCGGCTGACAGGAGTCCAATGACTAGCACTTCAGTCTTGAGCTCTGTAAGTCTTTCCATCAGCCGATGCAGAATGGGGACGGCTGGCGATTCCGTTGGAGTGTAAAAAAGAAGGCCACCAACCGTCTGAATGAGTTTGTCCAATAAGTCGGATCTCAATTCTGACAGGGGATGGTTAATGGCCTCAGTGAATATGGTTCGGGCCTCCGCCGGAACCGGAACAGTCGATAGGACAGCTAAGTCCGAAGGCCCCTGCAAGTCCTACAATGTCAATAAGTATTCCAAGGGAGGTGCAAATTGGTTCAGATAAGATATGTGTTACCTCTGGGCGGACTGCTGTCAGTGAGGGGGGCAGCAATGAGGTCGGTCGAGTAGGGCAGACAGCTGGTATAATAGCAGCCGACTCGTCGGCTGCTGCGAATGGTCGCTGAGGTGCCGACCTGGGTCCCTATGGAAAGTGGTATATGAAACAGTTAGTGTTTCTGAAAGAAACATTGTAGCATGGATTGGTTTAATCTTACCAAATTCACAGAAGTCTCCGATTCGGACGAAGACATTTCTTCCATTTCTGGAGGTTGGATTGCCGCAGGTGGTTCTTCTGCCTGCCACTCGATGGCTAGAGGGAGCGCCGCTGCTGGTTGGGCGGCTGCAGGTTGGGCGGCTGCATCTAGAGCCACTGCAGCCGGGATCTCTGGGGCACCTTCGATTTCGGGATCAGCAACATCAAGGATGTCGTTTTGAGGGTCAGCTTCGGCGAGGGCAGTTGGTCCTTCCTTCGAAATGGATGAGTCTGATGCCATGTATGGCGGTTGACCCATCTGGGAAGTTGTCCCCTCACTGTCCGAAGAGACCCCTGCTGCTGATTCGATGGGTGAAGGTGTCTGTGAAAAATCATGGAAATGTTGTTGTTAATATATCAAAGTTGATCATTAGAATCCTAAGTATTGCTGATGAGAGAACTTACTGGTTCTATAGGCACTGCTGGTAAAGATTGCCTCCTGGTCGGGTGCCTGGCCCGACCGCTCCTCGGTGCGGGAGGAAGAGTTTGCCTCCTCGTCGGGTCCTCCGCCCGACTGCTCATTGGCAAAGTGAGAAGTGGAGTAGGGGTTTGGAGAGGAACTGCCTCAGTCGGGACCAAAGGTTGGTCGGCTGGGGCTGGCGTCGTTTGTGTGGTCGGTGCTGCCAAGGTCGGTTCTGGTGAATGATAAGTGAAATCAAAGTTAAGATATAGTGAATTGGTTCACGGTTTTAAGAAAAATTACCTATTCGGGGTCGGGTCCTTGCTGACGTCCTAGTAGTTCCAAGGTCCGCTTGAGCTTGCTGGTCGGCCCCAGAGGTCGGGGGTGTTTGCAGCTGGGAAGCTTTCCTTTTTCCGATTCCCGGGGCGGCTGTTTGTTGTTGAGTGCTAGTATGTCTAGCCGCCCCTAGAACCAATCCTTGGGGTGGAAGGAGTATGTTCAGCAACCGACCCTCATCAGGGGAAATCAGGGGCCATACAACCGACCACCATTCATTGAAAGTATCTACAGTCTCAGGGTTGGAGCGGAAAGGAATATACGAATTGGAAATTATATACGTGGTGAGCTGGGAGATATAAGAAGGGATTGAATTTGGTAGGACTCGTCGGTCGGGACTTTGAAAAATTATATGCGGACAAGCGACGGGTCCAGGGATACCTTGGCAACAGCCGAACTGGCGCGCCATGAATTGAGGTTCATAATTAAAAGTGTAAAAGGTTTTCTGCCCCTTTTTATCAAGTTTTTTGCTACTAAAAAGAGACCTGGGTTTGAGGGCAACGTCCCAGGCAAAAGGATAAGTGGGATGAGGACAAGGCTCAGGAGTCGGAAGGGTTTGGTGCTGGAAAGGGCCAAAAATGGTCGGGAGCATAACCCGCATACTTTTTATACATAGAAAATCGAGAGTTACTGCGGATATCTGTTAAAATTGCGGTTATTATTGGATCGGAAGATTGGAGTTTATTGCGTCCTGAGCAGAGTCGGTTGAGGGCTAATCCCAAATGTTTTTCAGCTATTGGCATAGTGGGCGGAGATCCTAAGTTGAACGCGTTAGGGAAGTAAAGACGGAACCAAAGTTCTAAAAACCAAAAAGGACCCGATGCAGCAGTGTCTAATTTTCTACTATCATTATCTGTTAGACGAAGGCTAACTCTAGTAAGTCCTTCAAACAGATTGGCTAAAAACAGGGTGCCAAGGGAAAAGAACCGACCTGACGCGATATGAATGGCCAGGTCGAGATGAGAAGGAAGAACACATTTGGAAGGGGAAACAATGATGTACCTACAAAGCCAAAAAAGGATAAAGGCAGTATGCTCCCGGTCGGTCACAGGGGTCCCTGGAGCCCCTTTGGTCGGTTGCGAACTTTGTCCAACCCCATTCCTTCACACCTTGTAAAGACCACCCTGGATGGTCTTCTGATGGCTCCTGCCCATCTAGGGCTCCCATCACAGGGTCTTCACCCACGACTGGGAGATGCGCGATCATTGCCACATCCATAAGAGTTGGACCAAAGGGGCCAGAGGGTAGGAGGAAAGTCCCATTTTCCGCATTCCAGAAGGCAGACATGGCCAAGAGCACCTTCTCATGCAGGTTGATAGGCATGGTGGATAGTAGTATTGCTTGGTCGATTTTTTGAGATCGCCATTGGGTCTGGAAGTGTTCTGCTACCCGTCGATACCAAGCGCGGTAAGGATCTTTTGGGTCCGTGAGATGGGTTTTGATGCTATCTCGAATGCGAACTGCTTGGTAGTTAGGATTGTTGATAGCCAGGGAATTTCGGGATTCCAAAACTTCCCTCATTCGATTTGAGTCTTCAGGAGTAGTGCAATATGGACGGATCGTCGGAGTTAGTACTTTCGAGGCTGAAAATGGGCCCTCCGGGAGGGTTCCGTCGAAGGGAAGGGCAGGAATGTATTGATTCGCCATGGTTAGAGTGTTTTGGGATTGTGATTCACAAAAGCTTGTATTGCGGAGAAGGAAGTTAATCAGGAGTGTTGCAGTAACTGGTGCAGTTGCTAAGGGAGTTTTTCAAGAGGGTGGTGATTTATGAACTTCCAAACATTGATTGTTAAATGGCGTTTGAAAGTCCCTTGGCGGCGGGCAAGTTGTTACGTACGAAATTTAGAATTAGGTTAAAAGCCCAAGGTAAAAAGAAGAATGGGCCTGGCAATAGAGTTGATTGAACTGACTGAAGGGTACCATGAGGAAATCAAGGGAAATAGGTTTATTACTAAGGAAAGTCCTCAGGTCGGAAGGTCTTCAGGTCGGTAGGTCCTCAAGACGGAAAGTCATTAGGACGGAAGGACCTCAGGTCGGTAGGTCCTCAAGACGGAAGGACCTCAGGTCGGAAGGTCTTCAGGTCGGTAGGACCTCAAGACGGAAAGTCATTAGGACGGAAGGACCTCAGGTCGGTAGGTCCTCAAGACGGAAGGACCTCAGGTCGGAAGGTCTTCAGGTCGGTAGGTCCTCAAGACGGAAAGTCATCAGGACGGAAGGACCTCAGGTCGGTAGGTCCTCAAGACGGAAAGACCTCAAGTCGGAAGGTTTTCAGGTCGGGAGGTCCTCAAGACGGAAAGACCTCAAGTCGGAAGGTTTTCAGGTCGGGAAGACCTCAAGGCGGAAAGACCTCAAGTCGGAAGGTTTTCAGGTCGGGAGGTCCTCAAGACGGAAAGACCTCAAGTCGGAAGGTTTTCAGGTCGGGAAGTCCTCAAGGCGGAAAGACCTCAAGTCGGAAGGTTTTCAGGTCGGGAGGTCCTCAAGACGGAAAGACCTCAAGTCGGAAGGTTTTCAGGTCGGGAGGTCCTCAAGTCGGAAGGCCCTCAGGTCGGGAAGTTCTCAGGTCGGAATGCTGCGGCAGAACCAACAAGTCAGATGGTTTGCAAGTCGGGAGGATTGGCAGTCGGACCCATACTATTGTAGATTGGCAGTCGGGCCTAAAGGGCGGAAGGTCTGTGGTCGGCTTAAAGAGTGAAATATAGGGATAATTTTGGTCTGCTGAGGACGCGTGTCAGCAGGAGAGGGGTTGGAAGACGGTTGGGAAGGAGACGTTGTAACCGTTCGGGTGACGGTTTTCGGTACGGTTTCCCAGAGAATATTTAAAGGTTTGAATCATCATTTGGCAAGGTATCTTCAATCAACTTCAACAAAGCAAAGTCAGATTTGGGGATCACCACTTTAAATTTCAGTCTTTTATTTTCCAGTTTATTTTCTGTACCATACAGTGTTTAGAGATTCCTAATCTCAGGCACTAATTAATCAAGTTTAAGGATATTTTCTATATCTTTGAATTTTACTTTATTTTTGTTGAAAAAATACATCAACAAATATAAAGGAAAAACATTTAAAAAACAGAAGCGCTAAATATACAAATTTCGTACACTCTACAACAAATACGAAAAACACTGGAATTAGAACTATATAGAGCACAAAGTAAGTATAATCTATAACATGCTATATAATATAAACGAAAAACATTGAAAAAACAAAAGGGCTAAAAGTACTAATTTCGAACACTCTACAACAAATACGAAAAGCACTCTAATTAGAACTATAAAGCACAAAGTAAGTATAATCTATAACATGCTATATAATATAAAGGAAAAACATTGAAAAAACAATAGCGCTAAAATGTACTAATTTCGAACACTCTACAACAAATACGAAAAGCACTTCAATTAGAACTATAGAGCACAAAGTAAGTATAATCTATAACGTGCTATATAATATAAACGAAAAACATTGAAAAAACAAAAGGGCTATAAAATTACTAATTTCGAACACTCTACAACAAATACGAAAAGCACTCTAATTAGAACTATAGAGCACAAAGTAAGTATAATCTATAACATGCTATATAATATAAACGAAAAACATTGAAAAAACAAAAGCGCTAAATACACTAATTTCGAACACTCTACAACAAATACGAAAAGCACTGCAATTAGAACAATATAGAGAACAAAGTAAGTATAATCTATAACATGCTATATAATATAAAGGAAAAACATTAAAAACAAAAGCGCTAAATACACTAATTTCGAACACTCTACAACAAATACGAAAAGCATTGCAATTAGAACTATATAGAGAACAAAGTAAGTATAATCTATAAAATGCTATATAATATAAAGGAAAAACATTGAAAAAACAAAAGCGCTAAATGTACTAATTTCGAACACTCTACAACAAATACGAAAAGCACTCTAATTAGAACTATAGAGCACAAAGTAAGTATAATCTATAACATGCTATATAATATAAAGGAAAAACATTGAAAAAACAATAGCGCTAAATGTACTAATTTCGAACACTCTACAACAAATACGAAAAGCACTTCAATTAGAACTATATAGAACAAAGTAAGTATAATCTATAACATGCTATATAATATAAATGAAAAACATTGAAAAAACAAAAGCGCAAAATACACTAATTTCGAACACTCTACAACAAATACGAAAAGCATTGCAATTAGAACTATATAGAGCACAAAGTAAGTATAATCTATAACATGCTATATAATATAAAGGAAAAATATTGAAAAAACAAAAGCGCTAAATGTACTAATTTCGAACACTCTACAACAAATACGAAAAGCACTCTAATTAGAACTATAGAGCACAAAGTAAGTATAATCTATAACATGATATATAATATAAAGGAAAAACATTGAAAAAACAATAGCGCTAAATGTACTAATTTCGAACACTCTACAACAAATACGAAAGCACTTCAATTAGAACTATAGAGCACAAAGTAAGTATAATCTATAACATGCTATATAATATAAACGAAAAACATTGAAAAAACAAAAGCGCTATAAAATTACTAATTTCGAACACTCTACAACAAATACGAAAAGCACTCAATTAGAACTATAGAGCACAAAGTAAGTATAATCTATAACATGCTATATAATATAAACGAAAAACATTGAAAAAACAAAAGCGCTAAATATACTAATTTCGAACACTCTACAACAAATACGAAAAGCACTGCAATTAGAACTATATAGAGCACAAAGTAAGTATAATCTATAACATGCTATATAATATAAAGGAAAAACATTTAAAAACAAAAGCGCTAAATATACTAATTTCGAACACTCTACAACAAATACGAAAAGCATTGCAATTAGAACTATATAGAGCACAAAGTAAGTATAATCTATAACATGCTATATAATATAAAGGAAAAACATTGAAAAAACAAAAGCGCTAAATATACTAATTTCGAACACTCTACAACAAATACGAAAAGCACTGCAATTAGAACTATATAGAGCACAAAGTAAGTATAATCTATAACATGCTATATAATATAAAGGAAAAACATTGAAAAAACAAAAGCGCTAAATATACTAATTTCGAACACTCTACAACAAATACGAAAAGCACTGCAATTAGAACTATATAGAGCACAAAGTAAGTATAATCTATAACATGCTATATAATATAAAGGAAAAACATTGAAAAAACAAAAGCGCTAAAGTACTAATTTCGAACACTCTACAACAAATACGAAAAGCACTCTAATTAGAACTATAGAGCACAAAGTAAGTATAATCTATAACATGCTATATAATATAAAGGAAAAACATTGAAAAAACAAAAGCGCTAAATGTACTAATTTCGAACACTCTACAACAAATACGAAAAGCACTTCAATTAGAACTATGTAGAGCACAAAGTAAGTATAATCTATAACATGCTATATAATATAAACGAAAAACATTGAAAAAACAAAAGCGCTAAAAATTACTAATTTCGAACACTCTACAACAAATACGAAAAGCACTCTAATTAGAACTATAGAGCACAAAGTAAGTATAATCTATAACATGCTATATAATATAAAGAAAAACATTGAAAAAACAAAAGCGCTAAATATACTAATTTCGAACACTCTACAACAAATACGAAAAGCACTGCAATTAGAACTATAGAGCACAAAGTAAGTATAATCTATAACATGCTATATAATATAAAGGAAAAACATTAAAAACAAAAGCGCTAAATATACTAATTTCGAACACTCTACAACAAATACGAAAAGCACTGCAATTAGAACTATATAGAGCACAAAGTAAGTATAATCTATAACATGCTATATAATATAAAGGAAAAACATTGAAAAAACAAAAGCGCTAAATGTACTAATTTCGAACACTCTACAACAAATACGAAAAGCACTCTAATTAGAACTATAGAGCACAAAGTAAGTATAATCTATAACATGCTATATAATATAAAGGAAAAACATTGAAAAAACAATAGCGCTAAATGTACTAATTTCGAACACTCTACAACAAATACGAAAAGCACTTCAATTAGAACTATAGAGCACAAAGTAAGTATAATCTATAACATGCTATATAATATAAAGGAAAAACATTGAAAAAACAAAAGCGCTAAATATACTAATTTCGAACACTCTACAACAAATACGAAAAGCACTGCAATTAGAACTATATAGAGAACAAAGTATAATCTATAACATGCTATATAATATAAAGGAAAAACATTGAAAAAACAAAAGCGCTAAATGTACTAATTTCGAACACTCTACAACAAATACGAAAAGCACTCAATTAGAACTATAGAGCACAAAGTAAGTATAATCTATAACATGCTATATAATATAAAGGAAAAACATTGAAAAAACAAAAGCGCTAAATGTACTAATTTCGAACACTCTACAACAAATACGAAAAGCACTGCAATTAGAACTATATAGCACAAAGTAAGTATAATCTATAACATGCTATATAATATAAATGAAAAACATTGAAAAAACAAAAGCGCTAAAATACTAATTTCGAACACTCTACAACAAATACGAAAAGCACTGCAATTAGAACTATATAGAGCACAAAGTAAGTATAATCTATAACATGCTATATAATATAAAGGAAAAACATTGAAAAAACAAAAGCGCTAAATATACTAATTTCGAACACTCTACAACAAATACGAAAAGCACTGAATTAGAACTATATAGAGCACAAAGTAAGTATAATCTATAACATGCTATATAATATAAAGGAAAAACATTGAAAAAACAAAAGCGCTAAAAGTACTAATTTCGAACACTCTACAACAAATACGAAAAGCACTCAATTAGAACTATAGAGCACAAAGTAAGTATAATCTATAACATGCTATATAATATAAAGGAAAAACATTGAAAAAACAAAAGCGCTAAATGTACTAATTTCGAACACTCTACAACAAATACGAAAAGCACTGCAATTAGAACTATATAGAGCACAAAGTAAGTATAATCTATAACATGCTATATAATATAAAGGAAAAACATTGAAAAAACAAAGCGCTAAATGTACTAATTTCGAACACTCTACAACAAATACGAAAAGCACTCTAATTAGAACTATAGAGCACAAAGTAAGTATAATCTATAACATGCTATATAATATAAAGGAAAAATATTGAAAAAACAAAAGCGCTAAATGTACTAATTTCGAACACTCTACAACAAATACGAAAAGCACTTCAATTAGAACTATAGAGCACAAAGTAAGTATAATCTATAACATGCTATATAATATAAAGGAAAAACATTGAAAAAACAAAAGCGCTAAATGTACTAATTTCGAACACTCTACAACAAATACGAAAAGCACTCAATTAGAACTATAGAGCACAAAGTAAGTATAATCTATAACATGCTATATAATATAAAGGAAAAACATTGAAAAAACAAAAGCGCTAAATATACTAATTTCGAACACTCTACAACAAATACGAAAAGCACTGCAATTAGAACTATAGAGCACAAAGTAAGTATAATCTATAACATGCTATATAATATAAAGGAAAAACATTAAAAACAAAAGCGCTAAATATACTAATTTCGAACACTCTACAACAAATACGAAAAGCACTGCAATTAGAACTATATAGAGCACAAAGTAAGTATAATCTATAACATGCTATATAATATAAAGGAAAAACATTGAAAAAACAAAAGCGCTAAATGTACTAATTTCGAACACTCTACAACAAATACGAAAAGCACTGCAATTAGAACTATAGAGCACAAAGTAAGTATAATCTATAACATGCTATATAATATAAAGGAAAAACATTGAAAAAACAAAAGCGCTAAATGTACTAATTTCGAACACTCTACAACAAATACGAAAAGCACTGCAATTAGAACTATAGAGCACAAAGTAAGTATAATCTATAACATGCTATATAATATAAAGGAAAAACATTGAAAAAACAAAAGCGCTAAATTACTAATTTCGAACACTCTACAACAAATACGAAAAGCACTGTAATTAGAACTATAGAGCACAAAGTAAGTATAATCTATAACATGCTATATAATATAAAGGAAAAACATTGAAAAAACAAAAGCGCTAAATATACTAATTTCGAACACTCTACAACAAATACGAAAAGCACTGCAATTAGAACTATATAGAGCACAAAGTAAGTATAATCTATAACATGCTATATAATATAAAGGAAAAACATTGAAAAACAAAAGCGCTAAATATACTAATTTCGAACACTCTACAACAAATACGAAAAGCACTGCAATTAGAACTATATAGAGCACAAAGTAAGTATAATCTATAACATGCTATATATATAAAGGAAAAACATTGAAAAAACAAAAGCGCTAAATGTACTAATTTCGAACACTCTACAACAAATACGAAAAGCACTCAATTAGAACTATAGAGCACAAAGTAAGTATAATCTATAACATGCTATATAATATAAAGGAAAAACATTGAAAAAACAAAGCGCTAAAATGTACTAATTTCGAACACTCTACAACAAATACGAAAAGCACTGCAATTAGAACTATAGAGCACAAAGTAAGTATAATCTATAACATGCTATATAATATAAAGGAAAAACATTGAAAAAACAAAGCGCTAAATGTACTAATTTCGAACACTCTACAACAAATACGAAAAGCACTGCAATTAGAACTATATAGAACAAAGTAAGTATAATCTATAACATGCTATATAATATAAAGGAAAAACATTGAAAAAACAAAAGCGCTAAATATACTAATTTCGAACACTCTACAACAAATACGAAAAGCACTGCAATTAGAACTATAGAGCACAAAGTAAGTATAATCTATAACATGCTATATAATATAAAGGAAAAACATTGAAAAAACAAAAGCGCTAAATATACTAATTTCGAACACTCTACAACAAATACGAAAAGCACTGCAATTAGAACTATAGAGCACAAAGTAAGTATAATCTATAACATGCTAATAATATAAAGGAAAAACATTGAAAAAACAAAAGCGCTAAATGTACTAATTTCGAACACTCTACAACAAATACGAAAAGCACTGCAATTAGAACTATAGAGCACAAAGTAAGTATAATCTATAACATGCTATATAATATAAAGGAAAAACATTGAAAAAACAATAGCGCTAAATGTACTAATTTCGAACACTCTACAACAAATACGAAAAGCACTGCAATTAGAACTATAGAGCACAAAGTAAGTATAATCTATAACATGCTATATAATAAACGAAAAACATTGAAAAAACAAAGCGCTATAAAATACTAATTTCGAACACTCTACAACAAATACGAAAAGCACTGCAATTAGAACTATAGAGCACAAAGTAAGTATAATCTATAACATGCTATATAATATAAAGGAAAAATTGAAAAAACAATAGCGCTAAATGTACTAATTTCGAACACTCTACAACAAATACGAAAAGCACTTCAATTAGAACTATAGAGCACAAAGTAAGTATAATCTATAACATGCTATATAATATAAGAAAAACATTGAAAAAACAAAAGCGCTAAAAGTACTAATTTCGAACACTCTACAACAAATACGAAAAGCACTCAATTAGAACTATAGAGCACAAAGTAAGTAATAAAATCTATAACATGCTATATAATATAAAGGAAAAACATTGAAAAAAAAACAAGCGCTAAAATGTACTAATCGAACATCTCTACAACAAATACGAAAAGCACTTCAATTAGAACTATATAGAGCACAAAGTAAGTATAATCTATAACATGCTATATAATATAAATGAAAAACATTGAAAAACAAAAGCGCTAAATGTACTAATTTCGAACACTCTACAACAAATACGAAAAGCACACTAATTAGAACTATAGAGCACAAAGTAAGTATAATCTATAACATGCTATATAATATAAAGAAAACATTGAAAAAACAAAAGCGCTAAATACACTAATTTCGAACACTCTACAACAAATACGAAAAGCACTGCAATTAGAACATATAGAGCACAAAGTAAGTATAATCTATAACATGCTATATAATATAAAGGAAAAACATTGAAAAAACAAAAGCGCTAAATGTACTAATTTCGAACACTCTACAACAAATACGAAAAGCACTTCAATTAGAACTATATAGAGCACAAAGTAAGTATAATCTATAACATGCTATATAATATAAAGGAAACATTGAGAAAAACAAAAGCGCAAAATAACTAATTTCGAACACTCTACAACAAATACGAAAAGCATTGCAATTAGAACTATATAGAGCACAAAGTAAGTATAATCTATAACATGCTATATAATATAAAGGAAAAACATTGAAAAAACAAAAGCGCTAAATGTACTAATTTCGAACACTCTACAACAAATACGAAAAGCACTCAAATTAGAACTATAGAGCACAAAGTAAGTATAATCTATAACATGCTATATAATATAAGGAAAAACATTGAAAAAACAAAAGCGCTAAATGTACTAATTTCGAACACTCTACAACAAATACGAAAAGCACTTCAATTAGAACTATATATAGAACAAAGTAAGTATAATCTATAACATGCTATATAATATAAAGGAAAAACATTGAAAAAACAAAAGCGCTAAATATACTAATTTCGAACACTCTACAACAAATACGAAAAGCACTGCAATTAGAACTATATAGAGCACAAAGTAAGTATAATCTATAACATGCTATATAATATAAAGGAAAAACATGAAAAAACAAAGAAGCGCTAAATATACTAATTTCGAACACTCTACAACAAATACGAAAAGCACTGAATTAGAACTATATAGAGCACAAAGTAAGTATAATCTATAACATGCTATATAATAGAAAGGAAAAACATTGAAAAAAACAAAGCGCTAAAAGTACTATTTCGAACACTCTACAACAAATACGAAAAGCACTCTAATTAGAACTATAGAGCACAAAGTAAGTATAATCTATAACATGCTATATAATATAAAGGAAAAACATTTGAAAAAACAAAAGCGCTAAATATACTAATTTCGAACACTCTACAACAAATACGAAAAAACATGCAATTAGAACTATATAGAGCACAAAGTAAGTATAATCTATAACATGCTATATAATAAAGGAAAAACATTGAAAAAAACAAAAGCGCTAAAGTACTAATTTCGAACACTCTACAACAAATACGAAAAGCACTCAATTAGAACTATAGAGCACAAAGTAAGTATAATCTATAACATGCTATATAATATAAGGAAAAACATTGAAAAAACAATAGCGCTAAATGTACTAATTTCGAACACTCTACAACAAATACGAAAAGCACTTCAATTAGAACTATAGAGCACAAAGTAAGTATAATCTATAACATGCTATATAATATAAAGGAAAAACATTGAAAAAACAAAAGCGCTATAAATGTACTAATTTCGAACACTCTACAACAAATACGAAAAGCACTTAATTAGAACTATAGAGCACAAAGTAAGTATAATCTATAACATGCTATATAATATAAGGAAAACATTGAAAAAACAATAGCGCGCTAAATGTACTAATTTCGAACACTAACACTCTACAACAAATACGAAAGCACTGCAATTAGAACTATATAGAGCACAAAGTAAGTATAATCTATAACATGCTATATAATATAAAGGAAAAACATTGAAAAAACAAAAGCGCTAAATGTACTAATTTCGAACACTCTACAACAAATACGAAAAGCACAATTAGAACTATAGAGCACAAAGTAAGTATAATCTATAACATGCTAAATAATATAACGAAAAACATTGAAAAAACAAAGCGCTAATACAATTTCGAACACTCTACAACAATACGAAAAGCACTGCAATTAGAACAATATAGAGCACAAAGTAAGTATAATCTATAACATGCTATATAATATAAAGGAAAAACATTGAAAAAACAAAAGCGCTAAATGTACTAATTTCGAACACTCTACAACAAATACGAAAAGCACTCTAATTAGAACTATAGAGCACAAAGTAAGTATAATCTATAACATGCTATATAATATAAAGAAAAAACATTGAAAAAACAAAAGCGCTAAATATACTAATTTCGAACACTCTACAACAAATACGAAAAGCACTGCAATTAGAATTATATAGAGCACAAAGTAAGTATAATCTATAACATGCTATATAATATAAAGGAAAAACATTAAAAAACAAAAGCGCTAAATATACTAATTTCGAACACTCTACAACAAATACGAAAAGCACTTCAATTAGAACTATATAGCACAAAGTAAGTATAATCTATAACATGCTATATAATATAAATGAAAAACATTGAAAAAACAAAAGCGCAAAATTACTAATTTCGAACACTCTACAACAAATACGAAAAGCACTGCAATTAGAACTATATAGAGCACAAAGTAAGTATAATCTATAACATGCTATATAATATAAAGGAAAAACATTGAAAAAACAAAACGCTAAAATACTAATTTCGAACACTACAACAAATACGAAAAGCACTCTAATTAGAAATATAGAGCACAAAGTAAGTATAATCTATAACATGCTATATAATATAAAGGAAAAACATTGAAAAAAAAAGCGCTAAAATACTAATTTCGAACACTCTACAACAAATACGAAAAGCACTTCAATTAGAACTATGTAGAGAACAAAGTAAGTATAATCTATAACATGCTATATATTATAAAGGAAAAACATTGAAAAAACAAAAG
>NW_026137399.1:0-39711 GCF_009805555.1 Andrographis paniculata | reverse complement strand
GCTTTGGTTTTTTTCAATGTTTTCCCTTTATATTATATAGCATGTTCTAGATTATATTACTTTGTGCTCTATAGTTCTAATTGCAGTGCTTTTCGTATTTGTTGTAGAGTGTTCGAAATTAGTAATATTTAGCGCTTTTGTTTTTTCAATGTTTTTCCTTTATATTAATTCATGTTATAGATTATACTTACTTTGTGCAATATAGTTCTAATTGCATGCTTTTCGTATTTGTTGTAGAGAGTTCGAAATTAGTATATTTAGCGCTTTGTTTTTCAATGTTTTCCTTTATATTATATAGCATTGATAGATTATACTTACTTTGTGCTCTATAGTTATAATTGGCAGTGCCTTTGTTTATTTGTTGTAGAGTGTTCGAAATTAGTATATTTAGCGCTTTTGTTTTTCAAGTTTTTCCTTTATATTATATAGCATGTTATAGATTATACTTACTTTGGTGCTCTATATAGTTCTAATTGCAGTGCTTTCGTATTTGTTGTAGAGTGTTCGAATTAGTATATTTAGCGCTTTGGTTTTTCAATGTTTTCCTCTTTATATTATATAGCATGTTATAGATTATACTTACTTTGTGCTCTATAGTTCTAATTGTAGTGCTTTTCGTATTTGTTGTAGAGTGTTCGAAATTAGTATATTTAGCGCTTTTGTTTTTTCAATGTTTTTCCTTTATATTATATAGCATGGTATAGATTTACTTACTTTGTGCTATATAGTTCTTAATGCAGTGCTTTCGTATTTGTTGTAGAGTGTCGAAATTAGTATATTTAGCGCTTTTGTTTTTTTTCAATGTTTCCTTTATATTATATAGCATGTTATAGATTATACTTACTTTGTGCTCTATAGTTCTAATTGCAGTGCTTTTCGTATTTGTTGTAGAGTGTTCGAAATTAGTATATTTAGCGCTTTTTTTTTCAATGTTTTCCTTTATTATATAGCATGTTATAGATTATACTTTACTTGTGTTCTATATAGTTCTAATTGCAGTGCTTTTCGTATTTGTGTTGGAAGTGTTCGAAATTAGTATATTAGTGCTTTTGTTTTTCAATGTTTTTCCTTTATTTTATATAGCAGTTATAGATTATACTTACTTTGTGCTCTATATAGTTCTAATTGCAGTGCTTTTCGTATTTGTTGTAGAGTGTTCGAAATTAGTAATTTAGCGCTTTTGTTTTTCAATGTTTTTCCTTTATTTATAGCATGTTATAGATTATACTTACTTTGTGCTCTATGTTCTAATTGCAGTGCTTTTCGTATTTGTTGTAGAGTGTTCGAAATTAGTATATTTAGCGCTTTTGTTTTTTCAATGTTTTTCCTTTATATTATATAGCATGTATAGATTATACTTACTTTGTGCTATATAGTTCTAATTGTAGTGCTTTTCGTATTGTTGTAGAGTTCGAATTAGTATATTTAGCGCTTTTGTTTTTTCAATGTTTTCCTTTATATTATATAGCATGTTATAGATTATACTTACTTTGTGCTCTATAGTTCTAATTGAAGGCCTTTTGTATTGTTTTGTAGAGTGTTCGAATTAGTATATTTAGCGCTTTTGTTTTTCAATGTTTTTCCTTTGCATTATATAGCATGTTATAGATTATACTTACTTTGTGCAATATAGTTCGAATGAGTGCTTTTCGTATTTGTTGTAGAGTTGTTCGAAATTAGTATATTTAGCGCTTTTGTTTTTTCAATGTTTCCCTTATATTATTAGCATGTTATAGATTATACTTACTTTGTGCTCTATAGTTCTAATTGAAGTGCTTTTCGTATTTGTTGTAGAGTGTTCGAAATTAGTATATTTAGCGCTTTTGTTTTTTCAATGTTTTCCTTTATATTATATAGCATGTTATAGATTATACTTACTTGGTCTATATAGTTCTAATGCAGTGCTTTTCGTATTTGTTGTAGAGTGTTCGAAATTAGTATATTTAGCGCTTTGTTTTTTCAATGTTTTCCTTTATATTATATAGCATGTTATAGATTATACTTACTTTGTGCCTCTATAGTTCTAATTGCAGTGCTTTTGTATTTGTTGTAGAGTGTTCGAAATTAGTATATTTAGCGCTTTTGTTTTTTCAATGTTTTCCTTTATTTATATAGCATGTTTAGATTATACTTACTTTGTGCTATATAGTTCTAATTACAGTGCTTTTCGTATTGTTGTAGAGTGTTCGAAATTAGTATATTTAGCGCTTTTGTTTTTTCAATGTTTTTCCTTTATATTATATAGCATGTTATAGATTATACTTACTTTGTGCTCTATAGTTCTAATTGCAGTGCTTTTCGTATTTGTTGTAGAGTGTTCGAAATTAGTATATTTAGCGCTTTTGTTTTTTCAATGTTTTCCTTTATATTATATAGCATGTTATAGATTATACTTACTTTGTGCACTATAGTTCTAATTGCAGTGCTTTTCGTATTTGTTGTAGAGTGTTCGAAATTAGTATATTTAGCGCTTTTGTTTTTTCAATGTTTTTCTTTATATTATATAGCATGTTATAGATTATACTTACTTTGTGCTCTATAGTTCTAATTGCAGTGCTTTCGTATTGTTGTAGAGTGTTCGAATTAGTATATTTAGCGCTTTTGTTTTTTCAATGTTTTCCTTTATATTATATAGCATGTTATAGATTATACTTACTTTGTGCTCTATAGTTCTAATTGCAGTGCCTTTTCGTATTTGTTGTAGAGTGTTCGAAATTAGTATATTTAGCGCTTTGTTTTTTCAATGTTTTCCTTTATATTATATAGCATGTTATAGATTATACTTACTTTGTGCTCTATAGTTCTAATTGCAGTGCTTTTCGTATTTGTTGTAGAGTGTTCGAAATTAGTATATTAGCGCTTTTGTTTTTTCAATGTTTTTCCTTTATATTATATAGCATGTTATAGATTATACTTACTTTGTGCTCTATAGTTCTAATTGCAGTGCCTTTCGTATTTGTTGTAGAGTGTTCGAAATTAGTATATTTAGCGCTTTTGTTTTTTCAATGTTTTTCCTTTATATTATATAGCATGTTATAGATTATACTTACTTTGTGCATATAGTTCTAATTGCAGTGCTTTCGTATTTGTTGTAGAGTGTTCGAAATTAGTATATTTAGCGCTTTTGTTTTTTCAATGTTTTCCTTTATTTATATAGCATGTTATAGATTATACTTACTTTGTGCTCTATAGTTCTAATTACAGTGCTTTTCGTATTTGTTGTAGAGTGTTCGAAATTAGTATATTTAGCGCTTTTGTTTTTTCAATGTTTTTCCTTTATATTATATAGCATGTTATAGATTATACTACTTTGTGCATATAGTTCTAATTGCAGTGCTTTTCGTATTTGTTTTAGAGTGTTCGAAATTAGTATATTTAGGCTTTTGTTTTTTCAATGTTTTCCTTTATATTATATAGCATGTTATAGATTATACTTACTTTGTGCAATATAGTTCTAATTGCAGTGCTTTTCGTATTTGTTGTAGAGTGTTCGAAATTAGTATATTAGCGCTTTTGTTTTTTCAATGTTTTTCCTTTATATATATATAGCATGTTATAGATTATACTTACTTTGTGCTCTATAGTTCTAATTGCAGTGCTTTTCGTATTTGTTGTAGAGTTTTCGAAATTAGTATATTTAGCGCTTTTGTTTTTTCAATGTTTTTCCTTTATATATATAGCATGTTATAGATTATACTTACTTTGTGCTCTATAGTTCTAATTGCAGTGCTTTTCGTATTTGTTGTAGAGTGTTCGAAATTAGTATATTTAGCGCTTGTTTTTTTCAATGTTTTTCCTTATATTATATAGCATGTTATAGATTATACTTACTTTGTGCTCTATAGTTCTAATTGCAGTGCTTTTCGTATTTGTTGTAGAGTGTTCGAAATTAGTATATTTAGCGCTTTTGTTTTTCAATGTTTTCCTTTATATTATATAGCATGTTATAGATTATACTTACTTTGTGCTATATAGTTCTAATTGCAGTGCTTTCGTATTTGTTGTAGAGTGTTCGAAATTAGTATATTTAGCGCTTTTGTTTTTCAATGTTTTCCCTTTATATTATATAGCATGTTATAGATTATACTTACTTTGTGCTCTATAGTTCTAATTGAAGTGCTTTTCGTTTTTGTTGTAGAGTGTTCGAAATTAGTATATTTAGCGCTTTGTTTTTTCAATGTTTTCCTTTATATTATATAGCATGTTATAGATTATACTTACTTTGTGCTCTATAGTTCTAATTGCAGTGCTTTCGTATTTGTTGTAGAGTTTTCGAAATTAGTATATTTAGCGCTTTTGTTTTTTCAATGTTTCCTTTATATTATATAGCATGTTATAGATTATACTTACTTTGTGCTCTATAGTTCTAATTGCAGTGCTTTTCGTATTTGTTGTAGAGTGTTCGAAATTAGTATATTAGCGCTTTTGTTTTTTCAATGTTTCCTTATATTATATAGCATGTTATAGATTATACTTACTTTGTGTAATATAGTTCTAATTGCAGTGCTTTTCGTATTTTTGTAGAGTGTTCGAAATTAGTATATTTAGCGCTTTGTTTTTCAATGTTTTTCCTTTATATTATATAGCATGTTATAGATTATACTTACTTTGTGCTCTATAGTTCTAATTGCAGTGCTTTTCGTATTTGTGTTGTAGAGTGTTCGAAATTAGTATATTTAGCGCTTTTGTTTTTTCAATGTTTTTCCTTTATATTATATAGCATGTTATAGATTATACTTACTTTGTGCTCTATAGTTCTAATTGCAGTGCTTTTCGTATTTGTTGTAGAGTGTTCGAAATTAGTATATTTAGCGCTTTTGTTTTTTCAATGTTTTTCCTTTATATTATATAGCATGTTATAGATTATACTTACTTTGTGCTCTATAGCTCTAATTGCAGTGCTTTTCGTATTTGTTGTAGAGTGTTCGAAATTAGTATATTTAGCGCTTTTGTTTTTTCAATGTTTTTCCTTTATATTATATAGCATGTTATAGATTATACTTACTTTGTGCAATATAGTTCTAATTGCAGTGCTTTTCGTATTTGTTGTAGAGTGTTCGAAATTAGTATATTTAGCGCTTTTGTTTTTTCAATGTTTTTCCTTTTATTATATATAGCATGTTATAGATTATACTTACTTTGTGCTCTATAGTTCTAATTGCAGTGCTTTTCGTATTTGTTGTAGAGTGTTCGAAATTAGTATATTTAGCGCTTTTGTTTTTTCAATGTTTTTCCGTTATATTATATAGCATGTTATAGATTATACTTACTTTGTGCTCTATAGTTCTAATTGCAGTGCCTTTTGTATTTGTTGTAGAGTGTTCGAAATTAGTATATTTAGCGCTTTGTTTTTTCAATGTTTTTCCTTTATATTATATAGCATGTTATAGATTATACTTACTTTGTGCTCTATAGTTCTAATTGCAGTGCTTTTCGTATTTGTTGTAGAGTGTTCGAAATTAGTATATTTAGCGCTTTTGTTTTTTCAATGTTTTCCCTTTATATTATATAGCATGTTATAGATTATACTTACTTTGTGCTCTATAGTTCTAATTGCAGTGCTTTTCGTATTTGTTGTAGAGTGTTCGAAATTAGTATATTTAGCGCTTTGTTTTTTCAATGTTTTTCCTTTGTATTATATAGCATGTTATAGATTATACTTACTTTGTGCTCTATAGTTCTAATTGCAGTGCTTTTCGTATTTGTTGTAGAGTTTCGAAATTAGTAATTTAGCGCTTTTGTTTTTTCAATGTTTTCCCTTTATATTATATAGCATGTTATAGATTATACTTACTTTGTGCTCTATAGTTCTAATTGCAGTGCTTTTCGTATTTGTTGTAGAGTGTTCGAAATTAGTATATTTAGCGCTTTTGTTTTTCAATGTTTTCCTTTGCATTATATAGCATGTTATAGATTATACTTACTTTGTGCTCTATAGTTCTAATTGCAGTGCTTTTCGTATTTGTTTTAGAGTGTTCGAAATTAGTATATTTAGCGCTTTTGTTTTTTCAATGTTTTTCCCTTATATTATATAGCATGTTATAGATTATACTTACTTTGTGCTATATAGTTCTAATTGCAGTGCTTTTCGTATTTGTTGTAGAGTGTTCGAAATTAGTATATTTAGCGCTTTTGTTTTTTCAATGTTTTTCCTTTATATTATATAGCATGTTATAGATTATACTTACTTTGTGCTCTATAGTTCTAATTGCAGTGCTTTTCGTATTTGTTGTAGAGTGTTCGAAATTAGTATATTTAGCGCTTTTGTTTTTTCAATGTTTTTCCTTTATATTATATAGCATGTTATAGATTATACTTACTTTGTGCTCTATAGTTCTAATTGCAGTGCTTTTCGTATTTGTTGTAGAGTGTTCGAAATTAGTATATTTAGCGCTTTTGTTTTTTCAATGTTTTTCCTTTATATTATATAGCATGTTATAGATTATACTTACTTTGTGCTCTATAGTTCTAATTGCAGTGCTTTTCGTATTTGTTGTAGAGTGTTCGAAATTAGTATATTTAGCGCTTTTGTTTTTTCAATGTTTTTCCTTTATATTATATAGCATGTTATAGATTATACTTACTTTGTGCTCTATAGTTCTAATTGCAGTGCTTTTGTATTTGTTGTAGAGTGTTCGAAATTAGTATATTTAGCGCTTTTGTTTTTTCAATGTTTTCCTTTATATTATATAGCATGTTATAGATTATACTTACTTTGTGCTCTATAGTTCTAATTGCAGTGCTTTTCGTATTTGTTGTAGAGTTTCGAAATTAGTATATTTAGCGCTTTTGTTTTTTCAATGTTTTCCCTTTATATTATATAGCATGTTATAGATTATACTTACTTTGTGCTCTATAGTTCTAATTGCAGTGCTTTTGTATTGTTGTAGAGTGTTCGAAATTAGTATATTTAGCGCTTTTGTTTTTTCAATGTTTTTCCTTTATATTATATAGCATGTTATAGATTATACTTACTTTGTGTTCTAATTGCAATGCTTTTCGTATTTGTTGTAGAGTGTTCGAAATTAGTATATTTAGCGCTTTTGTTTTTTCAATGTTTTCCCTTTATATTATATATAGCATGTTATAGATTATACTTACTTTGTGCTCTATAGTTCTAATTGCAGTGCTTTTCGTATTTGTTGTAGAGTGTTCGAAATTAGTATATTTAGCGCTTTTGTTTTTTCAATGTTTTCCTTTATATTATATAGCATGTTATAGATTATACTTACTTTGTGCTATATAGTTCTAATTGCAGTGCTTTTCGTATTTGTTGTAGAGTGTTCGAAATTAGTATATTTAGCGCTTTTGTTTTTTCAATGTTTTCCCTTTATATTATATAGCATGTTATAGATTATACTTACTTTGTGCTCTATAGTTCTAATTGCAGTGCTTTTCGTATTTGTTGTAGAGTGTTCGAAATTAGTATATTTAGCGCTTTTGTTTTTTCAATGTTTTCCCTTTATATTATATAGCATGTTATAGATTATACTTACTTTGTGCTCTATAGTTCTAATTGCAGTGCTTTTCGTATTTGTTGTAGAGTGTTCGAAATTAGTATATTTAGCGCTTTTGTTTTTTCAATGTTTTCCTTTATATTATATAGCATGTTATAGATTATACTTACTTTGTGCTCTATAGTTCTAATTACAGTGCTTTTCGTATTTGTTGTAGAGTGTTCGAAATTAGTATATTTAGCGCTTTTGTTTTTTCAATGTTTTTCC
Organism: Andrographis paniculata; assembly: GCF_009805555.1. Taxonomy (NCBI): domain Eukaryota; kingdom Viridiplantae; phylum Streptophyta; class Magnoliopsida; order Lamiales; family Acanthaceae; genus Andrographis; species Andrographis paniculata. Next base: position 31,987 of record NW_026137399.1, on the reverse strand, counting down.
TTTATATTATATAGCATGTTATAGATTATACTTACTTTGTGCTCTATAGTTCTAATTGCAGTGCTTTTCGTATTTGTTGTAGAGTGTTCGAAATTAGTATATTTAGCGCTTTTGTTTTTTCAATGTTTTTCCTTTATATTATATAGCATGTTATAGATTATACTTACTTTGTGCTCTATAGTTCTAATTGAAGTGCTTTTCGTATTTGTTGTAGAGTGTTCGAAATTAGTATATTTAGCGCTTTGTTTTTTCAATGTTTTTCCTTTTATTATATAGCATGTTATAGATTATACTTACTTTGTGTTCTAATTGCAGTGCTTTTCGTATTTGTTGTAGAGTGTTCGAAATTAGTATATTTAGCGCTTTTGTTTTTTCAATGTTTTTCCTTTATATTATATAGCATGTTATAGATTATACTTACTTTGTGCTCTATAGTTCTAATTGCAGTGCTTTTCGTATTTGTTGTAGAGTGTTCGAAATTAGTATATTTAGCGCTTTTGTTTTTTCAATGTTTTCCCTTTATATTATATAGCATGTTATAGATTATACTTACTTTGTGCTCTATAGTTCTAATTGCAGTGCTTTTCGTATTTGTTGTAGAGTGTTCGAAATTAGTATATTTAGCGCTTTGTTTTTTTCAATGTTTTTCCTTTATATTATATAGCATGTTATAGATTATACTTACTTTGTGCTCTATAGTTCTAATTGCAGTGCTTTTCGTATTTGTTGTAGAGTGTTCGAAATTAGTATATTTAGCGCTTTTGTTTTTTCAATGTTTTCCTTTATATTATATAGCATGTTATAGATTATACTTACTTTGTGCTCTATAGTTCTAATTGAAGTGCTTTTGTATTTGTTGTAGAGTGTTCGAAATTAGTATATTTAGCGCTTTTGTTTTTTCAATGTTTTTCCTTTATATTATATAGCATGTTATAGATTATACTTACTTTGTGCTCTATAGTTCTAATTGCAGTGCTTTTCGTATTTGTTGTAGAGTGTTCGAAATTAGTATATTTAGCCTTTTGTTTTTTCAATGTTTTTCCTTTATATTATATAGCATGTTATAGATTATACTTACTTTGTGCTCTATAGTTCTAATTGCAGTGCTTTTCGTATTTGTTGTAGAGTGTTCGAAATTAGTATATTTAGCGCTTTTGTTTTTTCAATGTTTTCCCTTTATATTATATAGCATGTTATAGATTATACTTACTTTGTGCTCTATAGTTCTAATTGAAGTGCTTTTCGTATTTGTTGTAGAGTGTTCGAAATTAGTATATTTAGCGCTTTTGTTTTTTCAATGTTTTTCCTTTATATTATATAGCATGTTATAGATTATACTTACTTTGTGCTCTATAGTTCTAATTGCAGTGCTTTTCGTATTTGTTGTAGAGTGTTCGAAATTAGTATATTTAGCGCTTTTGTTTTTTCAATGTTTTTCCTTTATTATATAGCATGTTATAGATTATACTTACTTTGTGCTATATAGTTCTAATTGGAGTGCTTTTCGTATTTGTTGTAGAGTGTTCGAAATTAGTATATTTAGCGCTTTTGTTTTTTCAATGTTTTTCCTTTATATTATATAGCATGTTATAGATTATACTTACTTTGTGCTCTATAGTTCTAATTACAGTGCTTTTCGTATTTGTTGTAGAGTGTTCGAAATTAGTATATTTAGCGCTTTTGTTTTTTCAATGTTTTCCCTTTATATTATATAGCATGTTATAGATTATACTTACTTTGTGCTCTATAGTTCTAATTGGAGTGCTTTTCGTATTTGTTGTAGAGTGTTCGAAATTAGTATATTTAGCGCTTTTGTTTTTTCAATGTTTTTCCTTTATATTATATAGCATGTTATAGATTATACTTACTTTGTGCTCTATAGTTCTAATTGCAGTGCTTTTCGTATTTGTTGTAGAGTGTTCGAAATTAGTATATTTAGCGCTTTTGTTTTTTCAATGTTTTTCCTTTGTATTATATAGCATGTTATAGATTATACTTACTTTGTGCTCTATAGTTCTAATTGCAGTGCTTTTCGTATTTGTTGTAGAGTGTTCGAAATTAGTATATTTAGCGCTTTTGTTTTTTCAATGTTTTCCCTTTATATTATATAGCATGTTATAGATTATACTTACTTTGTGCTCTATAGTTCTAATTGAAGTGCTTTTGTATTTGTTGTAGAGTGTTCGAAATTAGTATATTTAGCGCTTTTGTTTTTTCAATGTTTTTCCTTTATATTATATAGCATGTTATAGATTATACTTACTTTGTGCTCTATAGTTCTAATTGCAGTGTCTTTCGTATTTGTTGTAGAGTGTTCGAAATTAGTATATTTAGCGCTTTTGTTTTTTCAATGTTTTTCCTTTATATTATATAGCATGTTATAGATTATACTTACTTTGTGCTCTATAGTTCTAATTGCAGTGCTTTTCGTATTTGTTGTAGAGTGTTCGAAATTAGTATATTTAGCGCTTTTGTTTTTTCAATGTTTTCCCTTTATATTATATAGCATGTTATAGATTATACTTACTTTGTGCTCTATAGTTCTAATTACAGTGCTTTTCGTATTTGTTGTAGAGTGTTCGAAATTAGTATATTTAGCGCTTTTGTTTTTTCAATGTTTTCCTTTATATTATATAGAATGTTTTAGATTATACTTACTTTGTGTTCTAATTGCAATGCTTTTCGTATTTGTTGTAGAGTTTCGAAATTAGTATATTTAGCGCTTTGTTTTTCAATGTTTTCCCTTTATATTATATAGCATGTTATAGATTATACTTACTTTGTGCTCTATAGTTCTAATTGAAGTGCTTTTCGTATTTGTTGTAGAGTGTTCGAAATTAGTATATTTAGCGCTTTTGTTTTTTCAATGTTTTCCCTTTATATTATATAGCATGTTATAGATTATACTTACTTTGTGCTCTATAGTTCTAATTGCAGTGTTTTCGTATTTGTTGTAGAGTGTTCGAAATTAGTATATTTAGCGCTTTTGTTTTTTCAATGTTTTTCCTTTATATTATATAGCATGTTATAGATTATACTTACTTTGTGCTCTATAGTTCTAATTGGAGTGCTTTTCGTATTTGTTGTAGAGTGTTCGAAATTAGTATATTTAGCCTTTTGTTTTTTCAATGTTTTCCTTTATATTATATAGCATGTTATAGATTATACTTACTTTGTGCTCTATAGTTCTAATTGCAGTGCTTTTGTATTTGTTGTAGAGTGTTCGAAATTAGTATATTTAGCGCTTTTGTTTTTTCAATGTTTTTCCTTTGCATTATATAGCATGTTATAGATTATACTTACTTTGTGTTCTAATTGCAATGCTTTTCGTATTTGTTGTAGAGTGTTCGAAATTAGTATATTTAGCGCTTTTGTTTTTTCAATGTTTTCCCTTTATATTATATAGCATGTTATAGATTATACTTACTTTGTGCTCTATAGTTCTAATTGCAGTGCTTTTGTATTTGTTGTAGAGTGTTCGAAATTAGTATATTTAGCGCTTTTGTTTTTTCAATGTTTTCCTTTGCATTATATAGCATGTTATAGATTATACTTACTTTGTGCTCTATAGTTCTAATTGCAGTGCTTTTCGTATTTGTTGTAGAGTGTTCGAAATTAGTATATTTAGCGCTTTTGTTTTTTCAATGTTTCCCTTTATATTATATAGCATGTTATAGATTATACTTACTTTGTGCTCTATAGTTCTAATTGAAGTGCCTTTTGTATTTGTTGTAGAGTGTTCGAAATTAGTATATTTAGTGCTTTTGTTTTTTCAATGTGTTGATGTAATTTTTCAACAAAAATAAAGTAAAATTCAAAGATATAGAAAATATCCTTAAACTTGATTAATTAGTGCCTGAGATTAGGAATCTCTAAACACTGTATGGTACAGAAAATAAACTGGAAAATAAAAGACTGAAATTTAAAGTGGTGATCCCCAAATCTGACTTTGCTTTGTTGAAGTTGATTGAAGATACCTTGCCAAATGATTATCCAAACCTTAAATATTCTCTGGGAAACCGTACTGAAAACCGTCACCCGAACGGTTACAACGTCTCCTTCCCAACCGTCTTCCAACCCTTCTCCTGCTGACACGTGTCCTCAGCAGACCAAAATTATCCCTATATTTCACTCTTTGAGCCGACCACAGACCTTCCGCCCTTTAGGCCCGACTGCCAATCTACAATAGTATGGGTCCGACTGCCAATCCTCCCGACTTGCAAACCATCTGACTTGTTGGTTCTGCCGCAGAATTCCGACCTGAGAACTTCCCGACCTGAGGGCCTCCCGACTTGCAGACTTCCCGTCCTGAAGGCCACCCGACCTGCAGACTTCCCGTCCCGAGGGCCTCCCGACCTGCGGACTTCCCGTCCTGATGACTTTCCGTCTTGAGGACCTCCCGACCTGAAAACCTTCCGACTTGAGGTCTTTCCGTCTTGAGGACCTCCCGACCTGAAAACCTTCCGACTTGAGGTCTTTCCGTCTTGAGGACCTACCGACCTGAGGTCCTTCCGTCCTGATGACTTTCCGTCTTGAGGACCTCCCGACCTGAAGACCTTCCGACCTGAGGTCTTTCCGTCTTGAGGACCTCCCGACCTGAAGACCTTCCGACCTGAGGTCTTTCCTTAGAAATAAACCTATTTTCCTTGATTTCCTCACGGTGTCCTTCAGCCAGTTCAATCAACTCTATTGCCAGGCCCATTCTTCTTTTTACCTTGGGCTTTTAACCTAATTCTAAATTTCGTACGTAACAACTTGCCCGCCGCCAAGGGACTTTCAAACGCCATTTAACAATCAATGTTTGGAAGTTCATAAATCACTACCCTCTTGAAAAATTCCCTTAGCAACTGCACCAGTTACTGCAACACTCCTGATTAACTTCCTTCTCCGCAATACGAGCTTTTGTGAATCACAATCCCAAAACACTCTAACCATGGCGAATCAATACATTCCTGCCCTTCCTTTCGACGGAACCCTCCCAGAGGGCCCATTTTCAGCCTCGAAAGTACTAACTCCGACGATCCGCCCATATTGCACTACTCCTGAAGACTCAAATCGGATGAGGGAAGTTTTGGAATCCCGAAATTCCCTGGCTATCAACAATCCTAACTACCAAGCAGTTCGCATTCGAGACAGCATCAAAACCCATCTCACAGACCCAAAAGATCCTTACCGCGCTTGGTATCGACGGGTAGCAGAACACTTCCAAGCCCAATGGCGATCTCAAAAAATCGACCAAGCAATACTATTGTCCACCATGCCTATCAACCTGCATGAGAAGGTGCTGTTGGCCATGTCTGCCTTCTGGAATGCGGAAAATGGGACTTTCCTCTTACCATCGGGCCCCTTTGGTCCAACTCTTATGGACGTGGCAATGATCGCGCATCTCCCAGTCGTGGGTGAAGACCCTGTGATGGGAGCCCTAGATGGGCAGGAGCCATCAGAAGACCATCCAGGATGGTCTTTACAAGGTGTGAAGGAATGGGGTTGGACAAAGTTCGCAACCGACCAGCAAGGGGCTCCAGGGACCCCTGTGACCGACCGGGAGCATACTGCCTTTATCCTTTTTTGGCTTTGTAGGTACGTCATTGTTTCCCCTTCCAAATGTGTTCTTCCTTCTCATCTCGACCTGGCCATTCATATCGCGTCAGGTCGGTTCTTTTCCCTTGGCACCCTGTTTTTAGCCAATCTGTTTGAAGGACTTACTAGAGTTAGCCTTCGTCTAACAGATAATGATAGTAGAAAATTAGACACTGCCGCATCGGGTCCTTTTTGGTTTTTAGAACTTTGGTTCCGTCTTTACTTCCCCAACGCGTTCAACTTAGGATCTCCGCCCACTATGCCAACATCCGAAAAACATTTGGGATTAGCCCTCAACCGACTCTGCTCAGGACGCAATAAACTCCAATCTTCCGATCCAATAATAACTGCAATTGTAACGGATACCCGCAGTAACTCTCGATTTTCTATGTATAAAAAATATGCGGGTTATGCTCCCGACCATTTTGGCCCTTTCCAGCACCAAATCCTCTTCCGACTCCTGAGCCTTGTCCTCATCCCACCTATCCTTTTGCCTGGGACGTTGCCCTCAAACCCAGGTCTCTTTTTAGCAGCAAAAAACTTGATAAAAAGGGCAGAAAACCTTTTACACTTTTAATTATGAACCTCAATTCATGGCGCGCCAGTTCGGCTGTTGCCAAGGTATCCCTGGACCCGTCGCTTGTCCGCATATAATTTTTCAAAGTCCTGACCGACGAGTCCTACCTAATTCAATCCCTTCTTATATCTCCCAGCTCACCACGTATATAATTTCCAATTCTTATATTCCTTTCCGCTCCAACCCTGAGACTGTAGATACATTCAATGAATGGTGGTCGGTTGTATGGCCCCTGATTTCCCCTGATGAGGATCGGTTGTTGAACATACTCCTTCCCCCCCAAGGATTGGTTCTAGGGGCGGCTAGACATACTAGCACTCAGCAACAAACAGCCGCCCCGGGAATCGGATCTAGTGTTCCAGTGCGAAAAAGGAAAGCTTCCCAGCTGCAAACACCCCCGACCTCTGGGGCCGACCAGCAAGCACCAGCAGACCTTGGAACTACTAGGACGTCAGCAAGGACCCGACCCCGAATAGGTAATTTTTCTTAACACCGTGAACCAATTCACTATATCTTAACTTTGATTTCACTTATTTCATTCACCAGAACCGACCTTGGTGACACCGACCACACAACCGACGCCAGCCCCAGCCGACCATTCAACCGGACCTTTGGTCCAGACCAATTTGCCAATGAGCAGTCGGGCGGAGGACCCGACAAGGAGGCAAACTCTTCCTCCCGTACCGAGGAGTGGTCGGGCCAGGCACCCGACCAGGAGGCAATCTTTACCAGCAGTGCCTATAGAACCAGTAAGTTCTCTCATCAGCAATACTTAGGATTCTAATGATCAACCTTGGTATATTTAACAACAACATTTCCATGATTTTTCACAGACACCTTCACCAATCGCATCAGCAGCAGGGGTCTCTTCAGACAGCGAGGGGACTACTTCCCAGATGGGTCGACCGCCATACATGGCATCAGACTCATCCATTTCGAAGGAAGAACCAGGTGCCCTTGCCGAAGCTGACCCTCAAGATGACATCCCTGATGCTGCTGATCTTGAAATCGTCCAATCGGATGCAGCCGTACTGGGAACCGAAAGTCCCCCAGCTGCGGCTATCCCAGATGCTCCAGAGATCCCGGCTGCAGTGGCTCTAGATGCAGCCGCCCAACCTGCAGCCGCCCAGCCAGCAGCGGCGCTCCTTCCAGCAATCGAGTGGCAGGCAGAAGAACCACCTGTGGCAGCCCAACCTCCAGAAATGGAAGAAGTGTCTTCGTCCGATTCGGAGACTTCTGTGAATTTGGTAAGATTAAACCAATCCATGCCACAATGTTTCTTTTGGAAAACACTAACTGTTTTATATACTACTTTCCATAGGGACCCAGGTCGGCACCTCAGCGACCATTCGCAGCAGCCGACGAGTCGGCTGCTGTTATACCAGCTGTCCGCCCTACTCGACCGACCTCATTGCTGCCCCCCTCACTGACAGCAGTTCGCCCAGAGGTGACACATATCTTATATGAATAAATTTGCACCTCCCTTGGAATACTTATTGACACTGTATGACTTGCAGGGGCCTTCGGACTTAGCTATCCTATCGACTGTTCCGGTTCCAGCGGAGGCCCAAACTATATTCACTGAGGCCATTAACCATCCCCTGTCAGAATTAAGATCCGACTTATTGGACAAACTCATTCAGACGGTTGGTGGCCTTCTTTTTTACACTCCGACGGAATCACCAGCCGTCCCCATTCTGCATCGGCTGATGGAAAGACTTACAGAGCTCAAGACTGAAGTGTTAGTCATTGGACTCCTGTCAGCCGAAACCCCCCAGCCCGACTTCGATCAAACAACGCTGGAGAATTCTTTGGCTAAGACCCGAGAATCCCTTCAGCAGACTACTGGAAGGCTGGGTGGTCTCCTTAGCACGAAAGCTCAAGTTGATGAAGCTATTCAGAAAAAGGAGGCAGAATTGCGGGAGCTAAAGAAGGAACAGTCTACCCTGGATAATCAAATTACCAATGAGCAGCGTCTGCTTGAGAAGTATACAAAGAACGAGGCCGAATTGGATCAAGAGCTAAAAACCCAAGCTCGATCCCAATTCATCCGAAGATATCAGACGGCTGCTAATACCAGAAGGCTATCCAGGGATGAAATCAAATGGACAATATAAAAACTGCCCTAGGGGCACTTTTGTAATACCTTCCCCTCTGTAACAACAATTGACTTAGTAATCCATTTTTTCTTTCTTCTCTCAAAACAAGGATCACCTTTCAATTTCCAACTTTGTAGGAATCGAAACAAACTCCTTCTTTAAAAGAACACTGTTTCTCACATTTTAAGAAACACATTCCAAGGCATATTTTGAAAATCAAAACACTTGAAGTGTTAACAAACATGGCGAATGACCGACCTCATGTTCCATCAAGCAACTGGGAGGGTGTTCTTCAACCCTTCTTTGTAGGTAATCACCCTATTGGAGGCCATGCAGAAGACTTGTTACATATACTCAAGCAACTAGACTTCAAATTCCGATTCTCCCAACGAGGTAGAAGAACCATTCATCGCGTCATCCGCCTAATGGAAAAAATCATTGAGGGGTATGAACCTCTTCGTGACATCCTTGGTCGCATTCCTGACCTCCATCATCACATGGAAATGATTGAAAATCACGCAGCAACCATACTTCCAGATCTTGGTTGGGATAATATATTTTCCAATCAACGAAAAGTCTTTTCAAGATTGCGTACCATTGTTGACCGTGAACATCAAGCCATAACAGACATGCAAGCACGTACCAATCAAGATTTAGACGAAATGCAAAGCCAATGGGAGAGGTACCGACCAGATTTGGAAGATCTTATTGAAGAAGAACCAGAACTAATATCCACTCACTGGGATGAAAAGTCTGATTCAGAGGCAGAAAATTTCTCACAAATACATGATGACTAACAGAAATGAACCTTTAAATAGGTTCGAACCGAACCCACAAATGGGTTCTGAATAATATTTGTTTCAGGCAGTTTTGTTATCTGAAAAGGCAGGATAATACCTCTTCAGATATTTAGCATTAATACAATCATGTACTCTTCTCCCTTCATGATTTACAATAATGAAAGCGCCATTCCCAATATCTTTTTGAACAATGTATGGTCCTTCCCAATTCGGTGACCATTTTCCCAATTGGTCAGTTTTCTTATATGTAGGAAGAATGGTCTTCCAGACTAGGTCTCCTTTTTGGAATGTCCTGTGAAGAACTTTCTTTCCGTAACTCCTTGCTCTGATTTCACTCTGTTTCACACTTCGACTTATTGCATGAAGTCGGCTAACATCCAAATCCTCCAACTGTTGCATCATAAGTTGTTGGTATTCTTTTGTAAGATCACCATCAGTAAATTCTGTTCGGCCAGATGATACTCGGATTTCGGCTGGTAAAACAGCATCTTGGCCAAACGTGAGTTGGTAAGGTGAGAACCCTGTGGCCGTATTTCTGGTATTCCTATGTGCCCATAAAGCCTGAGACAATAACAAATGCCACTTTCTTGGGTTCCCTTCAACCATCTTCTTTATAATCCCAATAATAATCTTATTTGCTGCTTCCGCTTGTCCATTGGCTTGGGGATAATAAGGTGACGAATGATGTAATCGAACACCGAATTCTGCCAAGAAACTAGAGAACTTTTCCCCTGTGAAAACCAGGCCTTGGTCGGTTGTTATAGACTGAGGAATACCATATCTGTAAATAATTTGGTTCAAAACGAAGTCTATCACTTCTTTCTGATCCACATTTTTCAAAGCAACTGCTTCTACCCATTTGGTAAAGTAGTCAGTCGCGACCAATATGAAACAATGATGTTTCGATGAAGCAGGATGTATCTTACCAATAATATCCATAGCCCATGATTTAAAAGGCCATGGTTTTGCCAAGAATTGCAATTCGGTTACTGGCAAATGGTTTAAGTTTCCATGTCTCTGACATTCCTGGCAGCCTTTGGCAAATTGTATGCAATCTTCAAAAATCTTTGGCCAGAAAAACCCAAACGATGAATGGCCCATCTCATATTCAGACCTGCCCGATGAGCTCCACATATCCCACCATGTACTTCTGTCATTACCTCTAGAGCTTCTTTAGACCCCAAACATTTCAAAAGTAAACCTTCAAATGATCTCTTATACAAAATTCCATTTATCAATTGAAAACGTAAAGCTTTCAATCGTGTCGCAACTGAAACACTTGCACCTGGATTCTGTAAATACGTGATAAGCTCTGTTCTCCAATCGGGCACTGTTTCGCCGTCGGACTCCTGCCCGATAGTAACTACGCAGTCGGGCTCCTGTCCGACAATAACCTCGCAGTCGGGCTCCTGACCGACAGTCTCCTGCCCGACAACTTCGCAGTCGGGCTCCTGTCCGACAATCTCCTGTTCGACCGTAACTTCGCAGTCGGGCTCCTGTCCGACCGTAACTTCGCAGTCGGGCTCCTGTCCGACAGTCTCCTGCCCGACCACTTCGCAGTCGGGCTCCTGTCCGACAGTCTCCTGCCCGACCATTCGGTCACATATTGGGTCTGTCTTTTCTTTTATGCCCGACTTGACCTCCGACCAAATATCCTCCAGAATTCCTTTACAGGCCCTTTGAGCCAACTCATCAGCACGTTGGTTTTCTTTCCTCGGAATGAACTCAATTATTACTTCTGAGATTTTTGTCAGTAACCGACCCACAATGTCCCTGTATCTGCGAAGATGAGGGTAATTGCAAACATATTGATTGTTTACCTGGTTGACTACTAATTGAGAATCCCCCCTTATGATTACAGACTGGACCTTCCTGGCTATTAAAGCCTCCAAACCCAAAATTAAAGCTTCATATTCTGCCGAATTATGGGTCATGGCTTCCAATCGTAGTTGTAAGTTGATCTTTTGACCGTCAGGTCCTTGCAAAAAGACCCCTGCCCCTGATTTGTTTCCAGAGGTAGAACCATCAAAGAACATCAACCATGTTCTGGTACTTATATAAGGTACACATCCGACCTGTAGATTATTCAAATATGATGAACAACCAAGTGGTCGGACGCTATCACAATGAGAATACCCGACTTGTGAAAATTCTGCTAAGAAGTCGGCTACTGCTTGTCCCTTGACTGCCCTCAAAGGGGAATGTTGAAGATCAAAAGGAGCCAATTTGATGGCCCACTTCATGAGTCTGCCCTTCATAGTAGGTCTCTGTAAAATCAATTTGATGAGATCCACCTTTGATATGACCTCAATCTTCTGGGCAGCAAATAATGCTCGAGTTTAGTACAAGCGAAAACCAATGAATAACACATTTTTTCTGGCATAGTGTAATTCAGTTCTGGTCCTGTAAGGGTTTTACTGAGATAGTAGATTGCCCTTTCCTTCCCGTCATCACCATCCTGTGCCAATAAACAGCTAACCACTTCATATGTATTTGCCAAATAAAGTTTGAGTGGCCGACCTTGTTTAGGAGGCATCAAGACTGGAGGGTGAACCAATGCCTGCTTGATAGCATCTAAAGCCGTCTGTTGATCGGGACCCCATTCAAACGCATTTTTTCCAGCTTTCAACAATTTAGTAATGGGTCTGACCTTGCCAGCAGCATTAGAAATGAAACGCCTCAAATAGTTCACCTTACCCAAAAGACTTTGGATTTCTTTAACCGTCTTGGGTGGCCGACTGTCAAGAATGGCTTTAGCCTTATTGGCATCGATTTCAATTCCCTCTCATGAACTAAAAATCCTAAAAAGCTCCCGGCTGATATTCCAAAAGCACATTTGGTTGGATTCATCTTCAACTTGTACTTCTTCATTCTTTCGAATGCCTCTTCAAGATCTCTCAAATGTTCGTCAAAACTGGCAGATTTAACAATAACATCATCAATATAAACTTCCATAGATCTGCCAATTAAATCATGAAAGATTGAATTCATGGCTCTTTGGTAAGTTGCCCCTGCATTCTTTAACCCGAATGGCATGACTGTCCATTCATAAATACCTAAAGCCCCTGGGCACCTGAATGCTGTCTTAGGAATGTCTTCTTCTGCCAGAAATATTTGGTTATAACCTGCATAACCATCCATCAGACTAAGGATTTTATGCCCTGCTGCTGCATCTATCAACATGTCGGCCATAGGCATCACATATTCATCCTTAGGGGTAGCTAGATTCAAATCCCTGAAATCGATGCATATCCTTATCTTACCATTTTTCTTGACCACTGGCACAATGTTAGCCAGCCACTCCGCATAACGGCAAGGCTGAATGAAACCCACTTTGAGAAGTTTTTGGATTTCTTCCTTGATTTGAGGCATCAGATCCGGGCTCATTCGCCTTGGAGGTTGTTTGTAAGGTTTACAACCTTCCTTGATAGGCAATCGATGCTCTATTAGACTCTTGTCAAACCAGGCATCTCTGAATAATCCCATGCTAAACAATCAATGTTGTTTCTAATAACTTCGAGCATCATTGTCTGTTGCTCTTTAGACAAATAACCACTTAGCCTGATCACTTTTGGAACCAATTCGGTTCCTAAATTAAACTCCAATAATGGGTCTTGTGATGAAGCTGTTGGTTCTGTTTTTTCTAATAAATCGGGCCAACGAAATTGTTCATCTTCTTGGAGGTGAACATCAAGAATCTCTTTACTATTTTCTGCTTTATGTAATAACTGCTTTAAATAGAACTTATTAATAAGAGAACTACATACTTCTAAACTTGTATCATCCATAACAAACAAATTATATGGGAATGGGTGTGGCTTTATCATGAGCCATACAATAAAGTGTTCTTTTAATAGAACATCGAGTTCTGGCCAGTGACTTTATAACCCTTGTATGGGTATTCCCTGGCCATATACAACTGAGACATCGGAGCCAAATGACTGGAATAAAACACTGACTCTTCAACTTGTTCTGTTACATCGAATGGGTTGTCATTCGCTTCCATTTTGAAGACCTGATTTCCTTCCCAGAACATTAATTGTTGGTGCAAGGTTGATGGCACACATTGAGAGGCATGAATCCAGTCTCTTCCCAGCAAGAGAGAGTATGTAGTATCTGCGTCCACAATAAAGAAAACAGTGGAGATCTTTTTTGGTCCGACTTCAATTGTGGCAACCATCATGCCTTCAGGCTTAGTCGGCTGCCCTGTAAAACTTGTCATTTCGAATTCCACAGGAGACAGATCATGAATTCCTTTCCCTAGCTTCTTGAGAGTCTTCAATGGCATAACATTAAAGACTGCTCCATTATCCACGAAAACCTTTGTGATTGGTTTCCCACAAATGTGAGCATTAACATACAGAGGTTTCAAATGGGAGATCGCACCCTCTGGAATAGGAGGAAACACAATCGAAGGTGCCTCCGTTTGAGGCTCGGAATCTGTAGTCTTTGCCCACTCTGTTTCCTCTAATTCATCATCTGCCAAGAATGCCCATAAAGGTTCGTCCATAGTATCATCTACCAGACTGCCCACATCGGTTCATCTCTCATCTGATTAATCTCTGTCATTCGACAAGGGATTCGTGGTCCCAGACGAGATTTAACCGATCTTGAACTTTCCTCTGTAGTTACAACTTCTTCCTTTGTCTTATCCCGAGATTGAACCGTCAAAGATTCTATGCGAAATTCCTCAAGAGATGGATTGATGTTGATCCGTTCACAATGTTGGCATCGAAAACCTCTAATTATTTCATCTGCCATTCCTTTACCTTTCCCTTGTCCCGACGAACTTCTTTTGGTATAGTCGGAAGCGCCTAATCCGTCATTCGGTTGCTTTCCTGACCAGACCCGACTGGACCGACCAATTGGAGACTGAATGGCTGCTCCCTGCTCGTTGGTTGTTTGTTCTGTAAAGACTCTAATGGACTGATCTCCTGCCAAGTGGTCGGCTGCTTTTTGTTCGTCGGTTCGTTGTTTTACTGAAGGGACTCGTTTCCCATACTTTGCAGCATACCTGCGTTTGGCATTGCGAATCTGTGTACGATTCATACCTGGGAAACGAGGATCTATATCAACGGGTAAAGGCTTTTTATTTCGAGCCCAATTGTTCCCGACTGATCCTGTTTTTCTGGTCGGGTGGTCACGTACTACAACCTTTTCTTTCACCTCCACATTAAAAGAACCGTCTGGTCGGTCCCATTTTTCAGCGACTGGCCTTTCAACAACTTTGAGTCGTTCTTCCGGTCGGCTGCTGTTTGGCTGATTTCCTTTCTTTGTTCCGGGGCTTGCCTGAGTTCGTTCCCCTGTTTGTCCACTATTGGCCGAACTTTTCCCTGTTTCCGAACTTGGTTGGATGTCAACCATTGCCGTTGTTACTTTCGGAAACGGTTGCTGGTCTACACCTAGAGTGATGTATTTGAGCCGACCTGTCTTGATGGCCTTTTGAATTTCCTTCCTGAAATGAGTACACTGACTTGTATTGTGTGTGAAAGAATTATGCCACTTACAATATGGTCTCCCTTTGATTTCTTCTTTAGTGGCCAATCTTTGCCCCTTTGGAATACGGATCTGCCCATCAGTCAGTAGGATATCAAAGATTTCATCAGCTTTCGAACTATCAAACGTCGGTTGCTCCTTTCCTTCAGATCCTGGTACTGGCTTCAATTTAGGGCATACATAAGGTTTTCCAGAAAGGATTTCGGCTGCCATCTCTTCTGACTGATTAAAATCAAAGTCACATGTTTCTGTTCCCATACTCGCCATATGTTGGCCTCTATTACGCCTGTTATGCTGATCTTCCTCTCTGAACAAAGACTCTAAACGTCCTGCCTTGGATGCAAGACTTGCCAAATCTTCAACATCCAGGGCAGTGAGTGCCTTTCTTAAGCGAGTATGCATATTCCGGACCACTAAATTGGTCATCTCTTTCTCACTGATTACCGTAGGACATCGTCCCTTCATCAATCGCACCCTTTCTATAAACTGTGAAGCAGATTCTTCTGGATACTGTCTCAATTCTAGTAGATCAGTTAAAGAAACAGTTGGTAAAGGATTGAAGAATCTAGCATGAAATGCCATCTCCAGCCCTTCCCATGTCTGAATTTGTCCAGGAGGCAGACTTGCAAACCACGAAAATGCTGTTCTAGTAAGAGATAAACCAAACAGCTGCAACTTATAAAAAGGGTTATTGCCAACTTCTCCTAATTGTGCTGTGAACCGACCAACATGTTCTATGGTGGAAGATCCGTCCTCCCCTGAGAATGCATGAAAATCGGGTGGTCGATAATTCCTTGGGAGAGGGTGTTCATTAATGATCCTTTCTGGGAAAGGTCTCTGATATGCAGGGCGGTTAGCCATCTGAGGAGTTAATCCATACTGATCCCTTAATATATGTGCAATCTCATCAGGATCTACATGAAAGCGTTGATGATCAGGAACATGGAACGGATCCTGCACAGGAATATGAATAGGATCATGTATATATCCTTCAGGCCTGTCCTCCCTTGTATTGTTTGGCTGCGGATTGGTAACCCTTGGTCCCAGTGGAACATTGTTGGGAAAAGTCAAAGGAGATTTTCCCCTATCCATTCGGTTGGGATTTGTGGCACTTGGGAATGTACTATCCACGAATGATGGCCCTGCAAAATTTGCCTGTGGTCTGGACGGTGACACTCCTGGTGGCGTTTGAGTGGGTTGAAGACTAACCCTTGACAGTGCTTGATCTATCATGTTCTGCATCAGACTCTGTTGCTCACGCAACATGTTCGTTTGTTGCTCACGCAACATATTCTGCATAACCAAAGTATGCTGGTTGTTCATTTGTTGAACATAAGACCACCAATCAGTTGGTGGTTGTGGGATTTCCCCGGCATTTGGCACAATAGGTGGTGGAACGGATTCTCCCACCGGTGCCGAAGATGATTGTGGTTGTGAACCTGCCATATGGACCCTTCCGATGATTCGGCCGGATCTTAGACGTATGAAATTATCGCCGGAATTGGAATGAGCAATTTTGGCTTGCTCCCACTGTGGTCGCCAATTTGTTGATGTAATTTTTCAACAAAAATAAAGTAAAATTCAAAGATATAGAAAATATCCTTAAACTTGATTAATTAGTGCCTGAGATTAGGAATCTCTAAACACTGTATGGTACAGAAAATAAACTGGAAAATAAAAGACTGAAATTTAAAGTGGTGATCCCCAAATCTGACTTTGCTTTGTTGAAGTTGATTGAAGATACCTTGCCAAATGATTATCCAAGCCTTTAAATATTCTCTGGGAAACCGTACCGAAAACCGTCACCCGAACGGTTACAACGTCTCCTTCCCAATCGTCTTCCAACCCTTCTCCTGCTGACACGCGTCTTCAGCAGACCAAAATTATCCCTATATTTCACTCTTTGAGCCGACCACAGACCTTCCGCCCTTTAGGCCCGACTACCAATCTACAATAGTATGGGTCCGACTGCCAATCCTCCCGACTTGCAAACCATCTGACTTGTTGGTTCTGCCGCAGAATTCCGACCTGAGAACTTCCCGACCTGAGGGCCTCCCGACTTGCGGACTTCCCGTCCTGAAGGCCACCCGACCTGCAGACTTCCCGTCCCGAGGGCCTCCCGACCTGCGGACTTCCCGTCCTGATGACTTTCCGTCTTGATGACCTCCCGACCTGAAAACCTTCCGACTTGAGGTCTTTCCGTCTTGAGGACCTCCCGACCTGAAAACCTTCCGACTTGAAGTCTTTCCGACTTGAGGACCTACCGACCTGAGGTCCTTCCGTCCTGATGACTTTCCGTCTTGAGGACCTCCCGACCTGAAGACCTTCCGACCTGAGGTCTTTCCGTCTTGAGGACCTCCCGACCTGAAGACCTTCCAACCTGAGGTCTTTCCTTAGAAATAAACCCATCTTCCTTGATTTCCTCATGGTGTCCTTCAGTCAGTTCAATCAACTCTATTGCCAGGCCCATTCTTCTTTTTACCTTGGGCTTTTAACCTAATTCTAAATTTCGTACATAACACAATGTTTTTCCTTTGCATTATATAGAATGTTATAGATTATACTTACTTTGTGTTCTAATTGCAATGCTTTTCGTATTTGTTGTAGAGTTTTCGAAATTAGTATATTTAGTGCTTTTGTTTTTTCAATGTTTTCCCTTTATATTATATAGCATGTTATAGATTATACTTACTTTGTGCTCTATAGTTCTAATTACAGTGCTTTTCGTATTTGTTGTAGAGTGTTCGTAATTAGTATATTTAGCGCTTTTGTTTTTTCAATGTTTTTCCTTTACATTATATAGAATGTTTTAGATTATACTTACTTTGTGTTCTAATTGCAATGCTTTTCGTATTTGTTGTAGAGTTTTCGAAATTAGTATATTTAGTGCTTTTGTTTTTTCAATGTTTTCCCTTTATATTATATAGCATGTTATAGATTATACTTACTTTGTGCTCTATAGTTCTAATTCAAGTGCTTTTGTATTTGTTGTAGAGTGTTCGAAATTAGTATATTTAGCGCTTTTGTTTTTTCAATGTTTTCCCTTTATATTATATAGCATGTTATAGATTATACTTACTTTGTGCTCTATAGTTCTAATTGCAGTGTCTTTCGTATTTGTTGTAGAGTGTTCGAAATTAGTATATTTAGCGCTTTCGTTTTTTCAATGTTTTTCCTTTATATTATATAGCATGTTATAGATTATACTTACTTTGTGCAATATAGTTCTAATTGGAGTGCTTTTCGTATTTGTTGTAGAGTTTTCGAAATTAGTATATTTAGCGCTTTCGTTTTTTCAATGTTTTTCCTTTATATTATATAGCATGTTATAGATTATACTTACTTTGTGCAATATAGTTCTAATTGGAGTGCTTTTCGTATTTGTTGTAGAGTTTTCGAAATTAGTATATTTAGTGCTTTTGTTTTTTCAATGTTTTCCCTTTATATTATATAGCATGTTATAGATTATACTTACTTTGTGCTCTATAGTTCTAATTCAAGTGCCTTTTGTATTTGTTGTAGAGTGTTCAAAATTAGTATATTTAGCGCTTTTGTTTTTTCAATGTTTTCCCTTTATATTATATAGCATGTTATAGATTATACTTACTTTGTGCTCTATAGTTCTAATTGCAGTGTCTTTCGTATTTGTTGTAGAGTGTTCGAAATTAGTATATTTAGCGCTTTCGTTTTTTCAATGTTTTTCCTTTATATTATATAGCATGTTATAGATTATACTTACTTTGTGCAATATAGTTCGAATTAGAGTGCTTTTCGTATTTGTTGTAGAGTTTTCGAAATTAGTATATTTAGCGCTTTCGTTTTTTCAATGTTTTTCCTTTATATAATTATATAGCATGTTATAGATTATACTTACTTTGTGCAATATAGTTCGAATTGGAGTGCTTTTCGTATTTGTTGTAGAGTTTTCGAAATTAGTATATTTAGCGCTTTTGTTTTTTCAATGTTTTCCCTTTATATTATATAGCATGTTATAGATTATACTTACTTTGTGCAATATAGTTCTAATTGGAGTGCTTTTCGTATTTGTTGTAGAGTTTTCGAAATTAGTATATTTAGTGCTTTTGTTTTTTCAATGTTTTCCCTTTATATTATATAGCATGTTATAGATTATACTTACTTTGTGCTCTATAGTTCTAATTGAAGTGCTTTTGTATTTGTTGTAGAGTGTTCGAAATTAGTATATTTAGCGCTTTTGTTTTTTCAATGTTTTTCCTTTGCATTATATAGAATGTTATAGATTATACTTACTTTGTGTTCTAATTGCAATGCTTTTCGTATTTGTTGTAGAGTTTTCGAAATTAGTATATTTAGTGCTTTTGTTTTTTCAATGTTTTCCCTTTATATTATATAGCATGTTATAGATTATACTTACTTTGTGCTCTATAGTTCTAATTACAATGCTTTTCGTATTTGTTGTAGAGTGTTCGAAATTAGTATATTTAGCGCTTTTGTTTTTTCAATGTTTTTCCTTTACATTATATAGAATGTTTTAGATTATACTTACTTTGTGTTCTAATTGCAATGCTTTTCGTATTTGTTGTAGAGTTTTCGAAATTAGTATATTTAGTGCTTTTGTTTTTTCAATGTTTTCCTTTATATTATATAGCATGTTATAGATTATACTTACTTTGTGCTCTATAGTTCTAATTCAAGTGCCTTTTGTATTTGTTGTAGAGTGTTCGAAATTAGTATATTTAGCGCTTTTGTTTTTTCAATGTTTTCCCTTTATATTATATAGCATGTTATAGATTATACTTACTTTGTGCTCTATAGTTCTAATTGCAGTGTCTTTCGTATTTGTTGTAGAGTGTTCGAAATTAGTATATTTAGCGCTTTCATTTTTTCAATGTTTTTCCTTTATATTATATAGCATGTTATAGATTATACTTACTTTGTGCTCTATAGTTCGAATTGGAGTGCTTTTCGTATTTGTTGTAGAGTTTTCGAAATTAGTATATTTAGCGCTTTCGTTTTTTCAATGTTTTTCCTTTATATTATATAGCATGTTATAGATTATACTTACTTTGTGCAATATAGTTCTAATTGGAGTGCTTTTCGTATTTGTTGTAGAGTTTCGAAATTAGTATATTTAGTGCTTTTGTTTTTTCAATGTTTTCCTTTATATTATATAGCATGTTATAGATTATACTTACTTTGTGCTCTATAGTTCTAATTGAAGTGCCTTTTGTATTTGTTGTAGAGTGTTCGAAATTAGTATATTTAGCGCTTTTGTTTTTTCAATGTTTTTCCTTTGCATTATATAGAATGTTATAGATTATACTTACTTTGTGTTCTAATTGCAATGCTTTTCGTATTTGTTGTAGAGTTTTCGAAATTAGTATATTTAGTGCTTTTGTTTTTTCAATGTTTTCCTTTATATTATATAGCATGTTATAGATTATACTTACTTTGTGCTCTATAGTTCTAATTGAAGTGCTTTTGTATTTGTTGTAGAGTGTTCGAAATTAGTATATTTAGCGCTTTTGTTTTTTCAATGTTTTCCCTTTATATTATATAGCATGTTATAGATTATACTTATTTTGTGTTCTAATTGCAATGCTTTTCGTATTTGTTGTAGAGTTTTCGAAATTAGTATATTTAGCGCTTTTGTTTTTTCAATGTTTTCCCTTTATATTATATAGCATGTTATAGATTATACTTACTTTGTGCTCTATAGTTCTAATTGAAGTGCTTTTGTATTTGTTGTAGAGTGTTCGAAATTAGTATATTTAGCGCTTTTGTTTTTTCAATGTTTTCCCTTTGCATTATATAGAATGTTATATATTATACTTACTTTGTGCAATATAGTTCTAATTGGAGTGCTTTTCGTATTTGTTGTAGAGTTTTCGAAATTAGTATATTTAGTGCTTTTGTTTTTTCAATGTTTTCCCTTTATATTATATAGCATGTTATAGATTATACTTACTTTGTGCTCTATAGTTCTAATTGAAGTGCCTTTTGTATTTGTTGTAGAGTGTTCGAAATTAGTATATTTAGCGCTTTTGTTTTTTCAATGTTTTTCCTTTGCATTATATAGAATGTTATAGATTATACTTACTTTGTGTTCTAATTGCAATGCTTTTCGTATTTGTTGTAGAGTTTTCGAAATTAGTATATTTAGCGCTTTTGTTTTTTCAATGTTTTCCCTTTATATTATATAGCATGTTATAGATTATACTTACTTTGTGCTCTATAGTTCTAATTACAATGCTTTTCGTATTTGTTGTAGAGTGTTCGAAATTAGTATATTTAGCGCTTTTGTTTTTTCAATGTTTTTCCTTTACATTATATAGAATGTTATAGATTATACTTACTTTGTGTTCTAATTGCAATGCTTTTCGTATTTGTTGTAGAGTTTTCGAAATTAGTATATTTAGTGCTTTTGTTTTTTCAATGTTTTCCCTTTATATTATATAGCATGTTATAGATTATACTTACTTTGTGCTCTATAGTTCTAATTCAAGTGCCTTTTGTATTTGTTGTAGAGTGTTCGAAATTAGTATATTTAGCGCTTTTGTTTTTTCAATGTTTTCCCTTTATATTATATAGCATGTTATAGATTATACTTACTTTGTGCTCTATAGTTCTAATTGCAGTGTTTTCGTATTTGTTGTAGAGTGTTCGAAATTAGTATATTTAGCGCTTTTGTTTTTTCAATGTTTTTCCTTTATATTATATAGCATGTTATAGATTATACTTACTTTGTGCAATATAGTTCTAATTGGAGTGCTTTTCGTATTTGTTGTAGAGTGTTCGAAATTAGTATATTTAGCGCTTTTGTTTTTTCAATGTTTTTCCTTTATATTATATAGCATGTTATAGATTATACTTACTTTGTGCATATAGTTCTAATTGCAGTGCTTTTCGTATTTGTTGTAGAGTTCGAAATTAGTATATTTAGCGCTTTTGTTTTTTCAATGTTTTCCCTTTATATTATATAGCATGTTATAGATTATACTTACTTTGTGCTCTATAGTTCTAATTGAAGTGCTTTTGTATTTGTTGTAGAGTGTTCGAAATTAGTATATTTAGCGCTTTTGTTTTTTCAATGTTTTTCCTTTATATTATATAGAATGTTATAGATTATACTTACTTTGTGTTCTAATTGCAATGCTTTTCGTATTTGTTGTAGAGTTTTCGAAATTAGTATATTTAGTGCTTTTGTTTTTTCAATGTTTTCCCTTTATATTATATAGCATGTTATAGATTATACTTACTTTGTGCTCTATAGTTCTAATTGAAGTGCTTTTGTATTTGTTGTAGAGTGTTCGAAATTAGTATATTTAGCGCTTTTGTTTTTTCAATGTTTTTCCTTTATATTATATAGCATGTTATAGATTATACTTACTTTGTGCAATATAGTTCTAATTGCAGTGCTTTTCGTATTTGTTGTAGAGTATTCGAAATTAGTATATTTAGCGCTTTTGTTTTTTCAATGTTTTCCCTTTATATTATATAGCATGTTATAGATTATACTTACTTTGTGCTCTATAGTTCTAATTGAAGTGCCTTTTGTATTTGTTGTAGAGTGTTCGAAATTAGTATATTTAGCGCTTTTGTTTTTTCAATGTTTTCCTTTGCATTATATAGAATGTTATAGATTATACTTACTTTGTGCAATATAGTTCTAATTGGAGTGCTTTTCGTATTTGTTGTAGAGTTTCGAAATTAGTATATTTAGTGCTTTTGTTTTTTCAATGTTTTCCCTTTATATTATATAGCATGTTATAGATTATACTTACTTTGTGCTCTATAGTTCTAATTGAAGTGCCTTTTGTATTTGTTGTAGAGTGTTCGAAATTAGTATATTTAGCGCTTTTGTTTTTTCAATGTTTTTCCTTTGCATTATATAGCATGTTATAGATTATACTTACTTTGTGTTCTAATTGCAATGCTTTTCGTATTTGTTGTAGAGTTTTCGAAATTAGTATATTTAGCGCTTTTGTTTTTTCAATGTTTTCCCTTTATATTATATAGCATGTTATAGATTATACTTACTTTGTGCTCTATAGTTCTAATTGAAGTGCTTTTGTATTTGTTGTAGAGTGTTCGAAATTAGTATATTTAGCGCTTTTGTTTTTTCAATGTTTTTCCTTTATATTATATAGCATGTTATAGATTATACTTACTTTTGTGTTCTAATTGCAATGCTTTTCGTATTTGTTGTAGAGTTTTCGAAATTAGTATATTTAGTGCTTTTGTTTTTTCAATGTTTTCCCTTTATATTATATAGCATGTTATAGATTATACTTACTTTGTGCTCTATAGTTCTAATTGAAGTGCTTTTGTATTTGTTGTAGAGTGTTCGAAATTAGTATATTTAGCGCTTTTGTTTTTTCAATGTTTTCCCTTTGCATTATATAGAATGTTATAGATTATACTTACTTTGTGCAATATAGTTCTAATTGGAGTGCTTTTCGTATTTGTTGTAGAGTGTTCGAAATTAGTATATTTAGTGCTTTTGTTTTTTCAATGTTTTCCCTTTATATTATATAGCATGTTATAGATTATACTTACTTTGTGCTCTATAGTTCTAATTGAAGTGCCTTTTGTATTTGTTGTAGAGTGTTCGAAATTAGTATATTTAGCGCTTTTGTTTTTTCAATGTTTTTCCTTTGCATTATATAGAATGTTATAGATTATACTTACTTTGTGTGTTCTAATTGCATGCTTTTCGTATTTGTTGTAGAGTTTTCGAAATTAGTATATTTAGTGCTTTTGTTTTTCAATGTTTTCCCTTTATATTATATAGCATGTTATAGATTATACTTACTTTGTGCTCTATAGTTCTAATTGAAGTGCTTTTCGTATTTGTTGTAGAGTGTTCGAAATTAGTATATTTAGCGCTTTTGTTTTTTCAATGTTTTTCCTTTGCATTATATAGAATGTTATAGATTATACTTACTTTGTGTTCTAATTGCAATGCTTTTCGTATTTGTTGTAGAGTTTTCGAAATTAGTATATTTAGTGCTTTTGTTTTTTCAATGTTTTCCCTTTATATTATATAGCATGTTATAGATTATACTTACTTTGTGCTCTATAGTTCTAATTGAAGTGCCTTTTGTATTTGTTGTAGAGTGTTCGAAATTAGTATATTTAGCGCTTTTGTTTTTTCAATGTTTTTCCTTTATATTATATAGCATGTTATAGATTATACTTACTTTGTGCTCTATAGTTCTAATTGCAGTGCTTTCGTATTTGTTGTAGAGTGTTCGAAATTAGTATATTTAGCGCTTTTGTTTTTTCAATGTTTTTCCTTTATATTATATAGCATGTTATAGATTATACTTACTTTGTGCTCTATAGTTCTAATTGAAGTGCTTTTCGTATTTGTTGTAGAGTGTTCGAAATTAGTATATTTAGCGCTTTTGTTTTTTCAATGTTTTCCTTTATATTATATAGCATGTTATAGATTATACTTACTTTGTGCAATATAGTTCTAATTGGAGTGCTTTTCGTATTTGTTGTAGAGTTTTCGAAATTAGTATATTTAGTGCTTTTGTTTTTTCAATGTTTTCCCTTTATATTATATAGCATGTTATAGATTATACTTACTTTGTGCTCTATAGTTCTAATTGAAGTGCCTTTCGTATTTGTTGTAGAGTGTTCGAAATTAGTATATTTAGCGCTTTTTTTTTTCAATGTTTTTCCTTTGCATTATATAGAATGTTATAGATTATACTTACTTTGTGTTCTAATTGCAATGCTTTTCGTATTTGTTGTAGAGTTTTCGAAATTAGTATATTTAGTGCTTTTGTTTTTTCAATGTTTTCCCTTTATATTATATAGCATGTTATAGATTATACTTACTTTGTGCTCTATAGTTCTAATTGAAGTGCCTTTTGTATTTGTTGTAGAGTGTTCGAAATTAGTATATTTAGCGCTTTTGTTTTTTCAATGTTTTTCCTTTGCATTATATAGAATGTTATAGATTATACTTACTTTGTGCAATATAGTTCGAATTGGAGTGCTTTTCGTATTTGTTGTAGAGTTTTCGAAATTAGTATATTTAGTGCTTTTGTTTTTTCAATGTTTTCCCTTTATATTATATAGCATGTTATAGATTATACTTACTTTGTGCTCTATAGTTCTAATTGAAGTGCTTTTGTATTTGTTGTAGAGTGTTCGAAATTAGTATATTTAGCGCTTTTGTTTTTTCAATGTTTTTCCTTTGCATATATAGAATGTTATAGATTATACTTACTTTGTGCAATATAGTTCTAATTGCAGTGCTTTTCGTATTTGTTGTAGAGTTTCGAAATTAGTATATTTAGTGCTTTTGTTTTTTCAATGTTTTCCCTTTATATTATATAGCATGTTATAGATTATACTTACTTTGTGCTCTATAGTTCTAATTGAAGTGCCTTTTGTATTTGTTGTAGAGTGTTCGAAATTAGTATATTTAGCGCTTTTGTTTTTTCAATGTTTTTCCTTTGCATTATATAGAATGTTATAGATTATACTTACTTTGTGTGTTCTAATTGCAATGCTTTCGTATTTGTTGTAGAGTTTTCGAAATTAGTATATTTAGTGCTTTTGTTTTTTCAATGTTTTTCCTTTATATTATATAGCATGTTATAGATTATACTTACTTTGTGCTCTATAGTTCTAATTGAAGTGCCTTTTGTATTTGTTGTAGAGTGTTCGAAATTAGTATATTTAGCGCTTTTGTTTTTTCAATGTTTTCCCTTTATATTATATAGCATGTTATAGATTATACTTACTTTGTGCAATATAGTTCTAATTGAGTGCTTTTCGTATTTGTTGTAGAGTTTTCGAAATTAGTATATTTAGTGCTTTTGTTTTTTCAATGTTTTCCCTTTATATTATATAGCATGTTATAGATTATACTTACTTTGTGCTCTATAGTTCTAATTGAAGTGCCTTTTCGTATTTGTTGTAGAGTGTTCGAAATTAGTATATTTAGCGCTTTTGTTTTTTCAATGTTTTTCCTTTGCATTATATAGAATGTTATAGATTATACTTACTTTGTGTTCTAATTGCAATGCTTTCGTATTTGTTGTAGAGTTTTCGAAATTAGTATATTTAGTGCTTTTGTTTTTTCAATGTTTTCCCTTTATATTATATAGCATGTTATAGATTATACTTACTTTGTGCTCTATAGTTCTAATTGAAGTGCCTTTTGTATTTGTTGTAGAGTGTTCGAAATTAGTATATTTAGCGCTTTTGTTTTTTCAATGTTTTTCCCTTTATATTATATAGCATGTTATAGATTATACTTACTTTTGTGTTCTAATTGCAGTGCTTTCGTATTTGTTGTAGAGTGTTCGAAATTAGTATATTTAGCGCTTTTGTTTTTTCAATGTTTTTCCTTTATATTATATAGCATGTTATAGATTATACTTACTTTGTGCTCTATAGTTCTAATTGAAGTGCTTTTCGTATTTGTTGTAGAGTGTTCGAAATTAGTATATTTAGCGCTTTTGTTTTTTCAATGTTTTTCCTTTATATTATATAGCATGTTATAGATTATACTTACTTTGTGCAATATAGTTCTAATTGGAGTGCTTTTCGTATTTGTTGTAGAGTTTTCGAAATTAGTATATTTAGTGCTTTTGTTTTTTCAATGTTTTCCCTTTATATTATATAGCATGTTATAGATTATACTTACTTTGTGCTCTATAGTTCTAATTGAAGTGCCTTTTGTATTTGTTGTAGAGTGTTCGAAATTAGTATATTTAGCGCTTTTGTTTTTTCAATGTTTTTCCTTTGCATTATATAGAATGTTATAGATTATACTTACTTTGTGTTCTATATTAGTGCTTTTCGTATTTGTTGTAGAGTTTTCGAAATTAGTATATTTAGTGCTTTTGTTTTTTCAATGTTTTCCCTTTATATTATATAGCATGTTATAGATTATACTTACTTTGTGCTCTATAGTTCTAATTGAAGTGCCTTTTGTATTTGTTGTAGAGTGTTCGAAATTAGTATATTTAGCGCTTTTGTTTTTTCAATGTTTTTCCTTTATATTATATAGCATGTTATAGATTATACTTACTTTGTGTTCTAATTGCAATGCTTTTCGTATTTGTTGTAGAGTTTTCGAAATTAGTATATTTAGTGCTTTTGTTTTTTCAATGTTTTCCCTTTATATTATATAGCATGTTATAGATTATACTTACTTTGTGCTCTATAGTTCTAATTGAAGTGCCTTTTGTATTTGTTGTAGAGTGTTCGAAATTAGTATATTTAGCGCTTTTGTTTTTCAATGTTTTTCCTTTGCATTATATAGAATGTTATAGATTATACTTACTTTGTGTTCTAATTGCAGTGCTTTTCGTATTTGTTGTAGAGTTTTCGAAATTAGTATATTTAGTGCTTTTGTTTTTTCAATGTTTTCCCTTTATATTATATAGCATGTTATAGATTATACTTACTTTGTGCTCTATAGTTCTAATTGAAGTGCTTTTGTATTTGTTGTAGAGTGTTCGAAATTAGTATATTTAGCGCTTTTGTTTTTTCAATGTTTTCCCTTTGCATTATATAGAATGTTATAGATTATACTTACTTTGTGCAATATAGTTCGAATTGGAGTGCTTTTCGTATTTGTTGTAGAGTTTTCGAAATTAGTATATTTAGTGCTTTTGTTTTTTTCAATGTTTTTCCTTTATATTATATAGCATGTTATAGATTATACTTACTTTGTGCTCTATAGTTCTAATTGAGTGCCTTTTGTATTTGTTGTAGAGTGTTCGAAATTAGTATATTTAGCGCTTTTGTTTTTTCAATGTTTTTCCTTTGCATTATATAGAATGTTATAGATTATACTTACTTTGTGTTCTAATTGCAATGCTTTTCGTATTTGTTGTAGAGTTTTCGAAATTAGTATATTTAGTGCTTTTGTTTTTTCAATGTTTTCCCTTTATATTATATAGCATGTTATAGATTATACTTACTTTGTGCTCTATAGTTCTAATTGAAGTGCTTTTGTATTTGTTGTAGAGTGTTCGAAATTAGTATATTTAGCGCTTTTGTTTTTTCAATGTTTTTCCTTTATATTATATAGCATGTTATAGATTATACTTACTTTGTGGTTCTAATTGCAGTGCTTTTCGTATTTGTTGTAGAGTTTTCGAAATTAGTATATTTAGTGCTTTTGTTTTTTCAATGTTTTCCCTTTATATTATATAGCATGTTATAGATTATACTTACTTTGTGCTCTATAGTTCTAATTGAAGTGCCTTTTGTATTTGTTGTAGAGTGTTCGAAATTAGTATATTTAGCGCTTTTGTTTTTTCAATGTTTTCCCTTTATATTATATAGAATGTTATAGATTATACTTACTTTGTGCAATATAGTTCGAATTGCAGTGCTTTCGTATTTGTTGTAGAGTTTTCGAAATTAGTATATTTAGTGCTTTTGTTTTTTCAATGTTTTTCCTTTATATTATATAGCATGTTATAGATTATACTTACTTTGTGCTCTATAGTTCTAATTGAAGTGCTTTTCG
Source organism: Andrographis paniculata (assembly GCF_009805555.1). Lineage (NCBI taxonomy): Eukaryota > Viridiplantae > Streptophyta > Magnoliopsida > Lamiales > Acanthaceae > Andrographis > Andrographis paniculata. Next base: position 3,943 of record NW_026137399.1, on the reverse strand, counting down.
TATTTGTTGTAGAGTGTTCGAAATTAGTATATTTAGCGCTTTTGTTTTTTCAATGTTTTCCTTTGCATTATATAGAATGTTATAGATTATACTTACTTTGTGTGTTCTAATTGCAGTGCTTTCGTATTTGTTGTAGAGTTTTCGAAATTAGTATATTTAGTGCTTTTGTTTTTTCAATGTTTTCCCTTTATATTATATAGCATGTTATAGATTATACTTACTTTGTGCTCTATAGTTCTAATTGAAGTGCCTTTTGTATTTGTTGTAGAGTGTTCGAAATTAGTATATTTAGCGCTTTTGTTTTTTCAATGTTTTTCCTTTGCATTATATAGAATGTTATAGATTATACTTACTTGTGTTCTAATTGCAATGCTTTTCGTATTTGTTGTAGAGTTTTCGAAATTAGTATATTTAGTGCTTTTGTTTTTTCAATGTTTTCCCTTTATATTATATAGCATGTTATAGATTATACTTACTTTGTGCTCTATAGTTCTAATTGAAGTGCCTTTTGTATTTGTTGTAGAGTGTTCGAAATTAGTATATTTAGCGCTTTTGTTTTTTCAATGTTTTCCTTTATATTATATAGCATGTTATAGATTATACTTACTTTGTGCTCTATAGTTCTAATTGCAGTGCTTTTCGTATTTGTTGTAGAGTGTTCGAAATTAGTATATTTAGCGCTTTTGTTTTTTCAATGTTTTCCTTTATATTATATAGCATGTTATAGATTATACTTACTTTGTGCTCTATAGTTCTAATTGAAGTGCTTTTCGTATTTGTTGTAGAGTGTTCGAAATTAGTATATTTAGCGCTTTTGTTTTTTCAATGTTTTTCCTTTATATTATATAGAATGTTATAGATTATACTTACTTTGTGCAATATAGTTCGAATTGGAGTGCTTTTCGTATTTGTTGTAGAGTTTTCGAAATTAGTATATTTAGTGCTTTTGTTTTTTCAATGTTTTCCCTTTATATTATATAGCATGTTATAGATTATACTTACTTTGTGCTCTATAGTTCTAATTGAAGTGCCTTTTGTATTTGTTGTAGAGTGTTCGAAATTAGTATATTTAGCGCTTTTGTTTTTTCAATGTTTTTCCTTTGCATTATATAGAATGTTATAGATTATACTTACTTTGTGTTCTAATTGCAATGCTTTTCGTATTTGTTGTAGAGTTTTCGAAATTAGTATATTTAGTGCTTTTGTTTTTTCAATGTTTTCCCTTTATATTATATAGCATGTTATAGATTATACTTACTTTGTGCTCTATAGTTCTAATTGAAGTGCCTTTTGTATTTGTTGTAGAGTGTTCGAAATTAGTATATTTAGCGCTTTTGTTTTTTCAATGTTTTCCTTTGCATTATATAGAATGTTATAGATTATACTTACTTTGTGCAATATAGTTCTAATTGGAGTGCTTTTCGTATTTGTTGTAGAGTTTTCGAAATTAGTATATTTAGTGCTTTTGTTTTTTCAATGTTTTCCCTTTATATTATATAGCATGTTATAGATTATACTTACTTTGTGCTCTATAGTTCTAATTGAAGTGCCTTTTGTATTTGTTGTAGAGTGTTCGAAATTAGTATATTTAGCGCTTTTGTTTTTTCAATGTTTTTCCTTTGCATTATATAGAATGTTATAGATTATACTTACTTTGTGCAATATAGTTCTAATTGCAGTGCTTTTCGTATTTGTTGTAGAGTTTTCGAAATTAGTATATTTAGTGCTTTTGTTTTTTCAATGTTTTCCCTTTATATTATATAGCATGTTATAGATTATACTTACTTTGTGCTCTATAGTTCTAATTGAAGTGCCTTTTGTATTTGTTGTAGAGTGTTCGAAATTAGTATATTTAGCGCTTTTGTTTTTTCAATGTTTTTCCTTTGCATTATATAGAATGTTATAGATTATACTTACTTTGTGTTCTAATTGCAATGCTTTTCGTATTTGTTGTAGAGTTTCGAAATTAGTATATTTAGTGCTTTTGTTTTTTCAATGTTTTTCCTTTATATTATATAGCATGTTATAGATTATACTTACTTTGTGCTCTATAGTTCTAATTGAAGTGCCTTTTGTATTTGTTGTAGAGTGTTCGAAATTAGTATATTTAGCGCTTTTGTTTTTTCAATGTTTTTCCTTTATATTATATAGCATGTTATAGATTATACTTACTTTGTGCTCTATAGTTCTAATTGCAGTGCTTTTCGTATTTGTTGTAGAGTTTCGAAATTAGTATATTTAGTGCTTTTGTTTTTTCAATGTTTTCCCTTTATATTATATAGCATGTTATAGATTATACTTACTTTGTGCTCTATAGTTCTAATTGAAGTGCCTTTTGTATTTGTTGTAGAGTGTTCGAAATTAGTATATTTAGCGCTTTTGTTTTTTCAATGTTTTCCTTTGCATTATATAGAATGTTATAGATTATACTTACTTTGTGTTTCTAATTGCTATGCTTTTCGTATTTGTTGTAGAGTTTTCGAAATTAGTATATTTAGTGCTTTTGTTTTTTCAATGTTTTCCCTTTATATTATATAGCATGTTATAGATTATACTTACTTTGTGCTCTATAGTTCTAATTGAAGTGCCTTTGTATTTGTTGTAGAGTGTTCGAAATTAGTATATTTAGCGCTTTTGTTTTTTCAATGTTTCCCTTTATATTATATAGCATGTTATAGATTATACTTACTTTGTGTCTAATTGCAATGCTTTTCGTATTTGTTGTAGAGTTTTCGAAATTAGTATATTTAGTGCTTTTGTTTTTTCAATGTTTTCCTTTATATTATATAGCATGTTATAGATTATACTTACTTTGTGCTCTATAGTTCTAATTGAAGTGCCTTTTGTATTTGTTGTAGAGTGTTCGAAATTAGTATATTTAGCGCTTTTGTTTTTTCAATGTTTTTCCTTTGCATTATATAGAATGTTATAGATTATACTTACTTTGTGCAATATAGTTCGAATTGGAGTGCTTTTCGTATTTGTTGTAGAGTTTCGAAATTAGTATATTTAGTGCTTTTGTTTTTTCAATGTTTTCCCTTTATATTATATAGCATGTTATAGATTATACTTACTTTGTGCTCTATAGTTCTAATTGAAGTGCCTTTGTATTTGTTGTAGAGTGTTCGAAATTAGTATATTTAGCGCTTTTGTTTTTTCAATGTTTTCCCTTTGCATTATATAGAATGTTATAGATTATACTTACTTTGTGTTCTAATTGCAATGCTTTTTTCGTATTTGTTGTAGAGTTTTCGAAATTAGTATATTTAGTGCTTTTGTTTTTTCAATGTTTTCCCTTTATATTATATAGCATGTTATAGATTATACTTACTTTGTGCTCTATAGTTCTAATTGAAGTGCCTTTGTATTTGTTGTAGAGTGTTCGAAATTAGTATATTTAGCGCTTTTGTTTTTTCAATGTTTTCCTTTGCATTATATAGAATGTTATAGATTATACTTACTTTGTGTTCTAATTGCAATGCTTTTCGTATTTGTTGTAGAGTTTTCGAAATTAGTATATTTAGTGCTTTTGTTTTTTCAATGTTTTCCCTTTATATTATATAGCATGTTATAGATTATACTTACTTTGTGCTCTATAGTTCTAATTGAAGTGCCTTTTGTATTTGTTGTAGAGTGTTCGAAATTAGTATATTTAGCGCTTTTGTTTTTTCAATGTTTTCCCTTTGCATTATATAGAATGTTATAGATTATACTTACTTTGTGCAATATAGTTCGAATTGAGTGCTTTTCGTATTTGTTGTAGAGTTTCGAAATTAGTATATTTAGTGCTTTTGTTTTTTCAATGTTTTCCCTTTATATATAGCATGTTATAGATTATACTTACTTTGTGCTCTATAGTTCTAATTGAAGTGCCTTTTTATTTGTTGTAGAGTGTTCGAAATTAGTATATTTAGCGCTTTTGTTTTTTCAATGTTTTCCCTTT
>NW_026137398.1:37500-39274 GCF_009805555.1 Andrographis paniculata | reverse complement strand
GTAAGGCTTTCTGGATTCAACCCATCTTTTCTGGGCCTTGAATATTAAGCCCAATCTGTGGTTTTGTCATACAATAAGATCCAATTGTTTGGACTCGTTAGGTTTGGCCCATTACCTTGAGTTAGGCAGAACGTGTACACCTTTTGTTATGAAGATGTGATCTTATCCACCGATGGTCTTGTTCTAAGCCCAACCCTCTCGTCTTAGGGGAGGATATCCATAAACCTTCAATCACGGGAACTTCACCTTTTGGTGGACAACTATGTTGGGCTTAGTTTCACCAACTTTCTTAACTTGTAGTCTAGGGCTTTGCTTGGCATTGGCTTCGATATAGCTGCTTTCCTGGTCTTGCCTCTGCTCTCCTAATTCAGTCTATAGGCTTTGGTTTAGGTTCAATCTTATATATAAGTTTAGCTTAGGTCCATCAATCAATCTCTCATAAACCCCTAAAGCTGAATCTATATGGGGCCTTGTGTTAGGCCTAGCTTGTGTAGGCTATCTTTCACCTATGGTTTCACCCATACTTGAAACTCTTGTCATTATCATTAGGCCAAAAATTCCTTGTAACGCTCTATTGGTTTCGGTATAATCAATGAATGTATAGGGGTCCACCTAATCTTTCCGCAGGTACGATCTAGACGACCACATTCCTGTTCGCCCAATTGGCTAATCAATCAATGGCTTCGCCCGTTCCAGTCCCCTATAGAAGGGGATCCTAAACTGGATATTCGGAGCCTATAGATCCCGCGTCGGATTGATCTGACTCCAGCGCCACCCCCACGAAATCTTTTTCTTTGTTTGGCCAAAATTCAAAGTTTATTTATTTCTCCAAGTCTTTACTTTTCCCTTTTTCTAGGTTTGCTTCTTGAACTTGAACGACCGGTTGTTGAGTCTTATTCCCCCATATGATCTGAGAAAGCCTCTTCTTCGTAAGAAAGCAGGGCTAAAGCTCAGGGATGGAAGCAAAACAAAGCGAAGAAACAGCATTCAAAGTGGAATGTTGGTAAGAACGCCCGCTGAAGCAGGAAGATCTGATCGCTACCCCTGAGTGAGAGGGGGGTTTTCAGAGCAATCAAAGCAATCACGACGAACGAAAGAGGGCGGATTCGCAAATGTTTATGTTCTTTTATGGTTCTAAGGGCAAGTACCTCCTACTAAACGTCCTTATTGAAAACGAAAGCGACACCCCTTGCTGAAATAAGAAAAAAAATAAAGCAGACCACTTTTTTCCTTGGCCGTAGAGAATAAGACATTCATTTCCCCCGGAAAAGAGGATAAGAATCTGATGTCGAAGAGGGATATAATTTTCCTCAATTCATTATTGAACCAAGTAGTGCTCGTTCCCGACCGGATGTTATCTAAATCCCTAATTAAGGAAGATTGAAATAATCCTAAAAGTCTCTGTCCCTGTATCGTCAACTATTAAGGAAACTTCTTTAATAAGCATAGCTTATAAAAATTGTATTAATAGCTAACCAACAGCTTGAAGCGGACTGCCTACAGTACTGATTTGATTTGGATTGCTTTCCTCCAGCTATACTACTAGACAGGATTTCTTTCCCTGGCTTTAGAGGTTTCAGCTTGACTTTGATTTAATTAATTGGGCATTTGTCCCGTCACAAGAATAAGCGGCAACCCCTTCTCTTCTTAGTCTAGTGGCAAAGCCTCTTTTCTATTCATCCATTCTGTAAGGGAAACTAATTCCATTCTTTTTGAAAGCATATTGGGCTGTTGTCGAGCTATCCTCACCTCGATGATAATAAGATGGCCCTCA
>NW_026137398.1:27500-32500 GCF_009805555.1 Andrographis paniculata | reverse complement strand
CCATACGCCTATAACTCCACGACGGGTGATCGGATGTACGTCCCGCGATGGGACAACTTACGAAGGGAAGTGATGAAGGAGTGCCATGACTCGAAGTGGGCCGGCCACCCAGGTATTCATCGTACCCAAGCTTTAATCGAACGTTCTTTCTATTGGCCTAACCTTAGGGAGTCCGTTTGAGCTAGCGACGGGGCAACAACCGATCACGCCCCAAGAGTTGGCGAAGGGATATACGGGAGCGAGCCCACCCGCATACAAGTTTGCAAAGGGAAGCAAACTCACTTAGGCAGCTAGGAGCACACTTAAGGTATTACGCTGAGTGACTGGAACAAAGTAGCTCCATAGGTGAAGGAAGGGGAACCCAGAAAGCAAGTCGAGCCCTGCCCGCCAACCAAAGAGGCAGCTTACTGATGAAGAGCTTTTGGCCGAGTTCTCACCTCTTCTGCAAAAGCACGGCTTCGAGTGTTTAGAACCTTTCCTGCTTGCTTTTATATGTCCGGGGCGTTTCTGAATCCGCTTTGCTTGATGACTGAGCCAACTATAGTAAGTGAATCCGATGTTGTTTTCATTTTCGAGTTTTCAAGTTGGTGAAAGCCTTCAGCACCAGCAACCCTTCTTTATCTAGAGTCCCGTTCTTCGGTTGATAGAAAAAAATGAGGGAGGGCCTATCGTGAGGGGACTCTTCTTTCACGGTAGGCAAAGGTCAAGCGGGATCAGCGGCGGGCTTACCTTTTTTATTCGTTTTTTTATTAGTATTGAATTTCATTGTCCCATAAAGAATTGGGAGAAGCTGGCTTGACGACTCAATGGTGCTATCTCTCGAGACTGGACTCCAAGTCACTGTCTGATTCATTTGACCGATAGGGCTTTTTCAATGAAATGGGATTTGGGGCTGGGCCACTTCTTCCAAGAATTGTGAGTGAATCAAGGGCCTCTCACTTTGTTCGAGCAACTACGTACCTTTGACAAATGACAAACTATTTCAGGCTTTCCGCGATTCTATTATGGCATGACTATGCTGTTATTAGGATTACCCGATGCCCAAAGGTTCATCACGATCGGGCGATCAGGCAATTCGAAACATGAAAATAGAATAACGTATTTTTGATTAATGGCTGACGAACTACTTACTTGTGTTTGGTTATTGCATTAAGATTTCAATCTCGCCTGCAGGCAAGGCATATCTCATCTCGGTGGATCTGGAAAGACAGTCCTACTTCTCCTCTTACGCTTATGCTTCTATTTCAGCGTATTCAGTCTATGTTTATTCTTCTGCCTTTGACTTCTTTTGATGCTTCATAGGATGATGACTCTCACTCCGCTTTATAAAGAGGGTCAAGCTAGCTGAAAGCTCAAATCAATTCCTCCAGACGTCATTACTAAGTAAATTGGAACTTCCTTGCTAACGTTGAGTTGGGAGAAGCCCTTCTGGTAACTTATTGAAGTAGGCAAACCGAACTGGCTGGAAAAGACGAGCAAGGAAATCTTGATTTCCATGGCACAACTTGCCTCGAGCTTCGACGTTCCCTCACGCTTCAACAACAGAACAGACCTTCACTGTCAGGCAACGAAAGGTATTAGTTATTGGATGTGATGATCCTTCCGCATACCGAGTTGCCATCACCTCGGAAAATGTTTATACCGAGGGCGTGGTGTCAGTGCAGAGCTTGATAAGCTAAAGCGGAACAGGAATGATGCTGGCTGATTGGAACTTGGCATTCGGATGTTCTAGCTCATTGAGAAAACATTGATGCCAAACCAAAGGGTATGGTGTCAAGAGTTCAGACCGTCGAATGAATTGTGGCCTGGTGGGAGGACTTGTGTTACGATGCAGCTGGCACCTTGAGGTCTCGTTGCAGAGTGGGCAGCGATCGTTCGGAAAACGAGCATGCGTTCTAATGAGGGAATCAAGATGCTCAACCAGAGTAGATAGGCGAACAGCAGGAAACTCTGATTGTACACTATTTACGACACTACCAAGTGTATACACCATGATAACCTCCAATGAATATTGATTCAAAGCATTTATAAACTAGAATTGATTTTATCCTGGGTTGATATACCCATTTTATAAATGATTTCGCATAGGTTATCTATTTTTTAGAGCGAGCGCGAATTGGATGATGAAACTTACTCTTCTCAGGAAGCTCCTAATCTCACTGGCAGTTTCATCATGTCATTTAGGTGATTGATTCCACTTACATCAGTGTATGTAATACGAATACTAACATCACAGGAAGGAAGTTTTACTATTTTGTAGGGCTGCTCTCTTCTGCGTCGACTGCTATGTGCTAAAGGCTGCGGAATAAGAGCGGTAAGGCTTTCTGGATTCAACCCATCTTTTCTGGGCCTTGAATATTAAGCCCAATCTGTGGTTTTGTCATACAATAAGATCCAATTTGTTTGGACTCGTTAGGTTTGGCCCATTACCTTGAGTTAGGCCGAACGTGTACACCTTTTGTTATGAAGATGTGATCTTATCCACCGATGGGTCTTGTTCTAAGCCCAACCCTCTCGTCTTAGGGGAGGATATCCATAAACCTTCAATCACGGGAACTTCACCTTTTTGGTGGACAACCTATGTTGGGCTTAGTTTCACCCAATTTCTTAACTTGTAGTCTAGGGCTTTGCTTGGCATTGGGCTTCGATATAGCTTGCTTTCCTGGTCTTGCCTCTGCTCTCCTAATTCAGTCTATAGGCTTTGGTTTAGGTTCAATCTTATATATAAGTTTAGCTTAGGTCCATCAATCAATCTCTCATAAACCCCTAAGCTGAATCTATATGGGGCCTTGTGTTAGGCCTAGCTTGTGTAGGCTATCTTTCACCTATGGTTTCACCCATACTTGAAACTCTTGTCATTATCATTAGGCCAAAAATTCCTTGTAACGCTCTATTGGTTTCGGTATAATCAATGAATGTATAGGGGTCCACCTAATCTTTCCGCAGGTACGATCTAGACGACCACATTCCTGTTCGCCCAATTGGGCTAATCAATCCAATGGCTTCGCCCGTTCCAGTCCCCTTATAGAAGGGGATCCTAAACTGGATATTCGGAGCCTATAGATCCCGCGTCGGATTGATCTGACTCCAGCGCCACCCCCACGAAATCTTTTTCTTTGTTTTGGCCAAAATTCAAAGTTTATTTATTTCTCCAAGTCTTTTACTTTTCCCTTTTTCTAGGTTTGCTTCTTGAACTTGAACGACCGGTTGTTGAGTCTTATTCCCCCATATGATCTGAGAAAGCCTCTTCTTCGTAAGAAAGCAAGGGCTAAAGCTCAGGGATGGAAGCCAAAACAAAGCGAAAGAAAACAGCATTCAAAGTGGAATGTTGGTAAGAATCGCCCGCTGAAGCAGGAAGATCTGATCGCTACCCCTGAGTGAGAGGGGGTGTTTTCAGAGCAATCAAAGCAATCACGACGAACGAAAGAGGGCCGGATTCGCAAATGTTTATGGTTCTTTTATGGTTCTAAGGGCAAGTACCTCCTACTAAACGTCCTTATTGAAAACGAAAGCGACACCCCTTGCTGAAATAAGAAAAAATAAAGCAGACCACTTTTTTCCTTGGGCCGTAGAGAATAAGACATCATTTCCCCCGGAAAAGAGGATAAGAATCTGATGTCGAAGAGGGATATAATTTTCCTTCAATTCATTATTGAACCAAGTAGTGGCTCTTTCCCGACCGGATGTTATCTAAATCCCTTAATTAAGGGAAGATTGAAATAATCCCTAAAAGTCTCTGTCCCTGTATCGTCAAACTATTAAGGAAACTTCTTTAATAAGCATAGCTTATAAAAATTGTATAATAGCTAACCAACAGCTTGAAAGCGGACTGCTACAGTACTGATTTGATTTGGATTGCTTTCCTCCAGCTATACTACAGAAGGAATTTCTTTCCCTGGCTTTAGAGGTTTCAGCTTGACTTTGATTTAATTAATTGGGCATTTGTCCCGTCACAAGAATAAGCGGCAACCCCTTCTCTTCCTTAGTCTTAGTGGCACAAGCCTCCTTTTCTATTCATGGGAGCTGTAAAGGGAGAACTCAATTCCATTCTTTTTGAAAGCATAACTTGGGCTGTTGTCGAGCTATCCCTCACCTCGATGAAAATACAGATAAAAGTCTATCTGGCCCTCATAGGAATCGAGGAAAGAAGGATTTTAGCAGCAGGGTAGTTGGAATAGTTCTCCGCTGTTCTAGCTTTAGAGGAAATAGCAAATCCTAGATCACCCTTTTGAACTAAACTCTGGGAATTGATAGATAGCAAGAAGTTACGCCGTCACACTATCTGGTTCAGGAAGTTCTATAGCTTGATTTGATTGGCTAATCCGAACAAAAAAAAGAAACCTAATAAAGGAAAAGGCATTTAGGACATCAATCCCGAGGGGAAGAAAAGAGGCACGAGTGAGATCTCACTTATTAAAGCAAAAGCCATAACCCTAGATGCAAAGATCCATTTTTCTCCTAAGGCTTGGTGAGCACTTAGCTTTGAACTTTGAAATATCAAATAACCATTTGATTTAGAGAAAGTATGCTCCTGGCTTGCCACCCGAAGAAGGGAATTCTATTGAACCTCCGAGACTGATTTGTTTTCCGGTAGTACTAATATGAGTGGGTGCTTTGCCCACTATCTATAAAAAAAACTTGCCCATTGGCTACATTCCGAACACTAATCTTTTACAGCTGCCCGGGATTTGGCCTTGCTCTTCGCCTTACCGAGTTGATAACATCTACACCGGAAACAAGAACTCTACCAACGCTTATTGCCAATAGTTCCTACGTTCACAGCTCAGATTTTTCCAACAGATAGGCCACCGGGATGACAGCCCTAGCCCTGAGAACTCTTATGATGAGGAAATACACCGGTTAGAAGACCAAGAGCAGATAGGGTAAGAGCTGCTACGAAAGCGGTTACCTTTCTAACTTTCCTTCTTACAGGGCACGTCCTACCACAGGGTGCAGCAGTGTGGAAAGAAGGCGAGCTGTTGCTGATGTGATAAAATGCT
>NW_026137398.1:17500-22500 GCF_009805555.1 Andrographis paniculata | reverse complement strand
AATGGGATTTGGGGCTGGGCCACTTCTTCCAAGAATTGTGAGTGAATCAAGGGCCTCTCACTTTGTTCGAGCAACTACGTACCTTTGACAAATGACAAACTATTTCAGGCTTTCCGCGATTCTATTATGGCATGACTATGCTGTTATTAGGATTACCCGATGCCCAAAGGTTCATCACGATCGGGCGATCAGGCAATTCGAAACATGAAAATAGAATAACGTATTTTTGATTAATGGCTGACGAACTACTTACTTGTGTTTGGTTATTGCATTAAGATTTCAATCTCGCCTGCAGGCAAGGCATATCTCATCTCGGTGGATCTGGAAAGACAGTCCTACTTCTCCTCTTACGCTTATGCTTCTATTTCAGCGTATTCAGTCTATGTTTATTCTTCTGCCTTTGACTTCTTTTGATGCTTCATAGGATGATGACTCTCACTCCGCTTTATAAAGAGGGTCAAGCTAGCTGAAAGCTCAAATCAATTCCTCCAGACGTCATTACTAAGTAAATTGGAACTTCCTTGCTAACGTTGAGTTGGGAGAAGCCCTTCTGGTAACTTATTGAAGTAGGCAAACCGAACTGGCTGGAAAAGACGAGCAAGGAAATCTTGATTTCCATGGCACAACTTGCCTCGAGCTTCGACGTTCCCTCACGCTTCAACAACAGAACAGACCTTCACTGTCAGGCAACGAAAGGTATTAGTTATTGGATGTGATGATCCTTCCGCATACCGAGTTGCCATCACCTCGGAAAATGTTTATACCGAGGGCGTGGTGTCAGTGCAGAGCTTGATAAGCTAAAGCGGAACAGGAATGATGCTGGCTGATTGGAACTTGGCATTCGGATGTTCTAGCTCATTGAGAAAACATTGATGCCAAACCAAAGGGTATGGTGTCAAGAGTTCAGACCGTCGAATGAATTGTGGCCTGGTGGGAGGACTTGTGTTACGATGCAGCTGGCACCTTGAGGTCTCGTTGCAGAGTGGGCAGCGATCGTTCGGAAAACGAGCATGCGTTCTAATGAGGGAATCAAGATGCTCAACCAGAGTAGATAGGCGAACAGCAGGAAACTCTGATTGTACACTATTTACGACACTACCAAGTGTATACACCATGATAACCTCCAATGAATATTGATTCAAAGCATTTATAAACTAGAATTGATTTTATCCTGGGTTGATATACCCATTTTATAAATGATTTCGCATAGGTTATCTATTTTTTAGAGCGAGCGCGAATTGGATGATGAAACTTACTCTTCTCAGGAAGCTCCTAATCTCACTGGCAGTTTCATCATGTCATTTAGGTGATTGATTCCACTTACATCAGTGTATGTAATACGAATACTAACATCACAGGAAGGAAGTTTTACTATTTTGTAGGGCTGCTCTCTTCTGCGTCGACTGCTATGTGCTAAAGGCTGCGGAATAAGAGCGGTAAGGCTTTCTGGATTCAACCCATCTTTTCTGGGCCTTGAATATTAAGCCCAATCTGTGGTTTTGTCATACAATAAGATCCAATTTGTTTGGACTCGTTAGGTTTGGCCCATTACCTTGAGTTAGGCCGAACGTGTACACCTTTTGTTATGAAGATGTGATCTTATCCACCGATGGGTCTTGTTCTAAGCCCAACCCTCTCGTCTTAGGGGAGGATATCCATAAACCTTCAATCACGGGAACTTCACCTTTTTGGTGGACAACCTATGTTGGGCTTAGTTTCACCCAATTTCTTAACTTGTAGTCTAGGGCTTTGCTTGGCATTGGGCTTCGATATAGCTTGCTTTCCTGGTCTTGCCTCTGCTCTCCTAATTCAGTCTATAGGCTTTGGTTTAGGTTCAATCTTATATATAAGTTTAGCTTAGGTCCATCAATCAATCTCTCATAAACCCCTAAGCTGAATCTATATGGGGCCTTGTGTTAGGCCTAGCTTGTGTAGGCTATCTTTCACCTATGGTTTCACCCATACTTGAAACTCTTGTCATTATCATTAGGCCAAAAATTCCTTGTAACGCTCTATTGGTTTCGGTATAATCAATGAATGTATAGGGGTCCACCTAATCTTTCCGCAGGTACGATCTAGACGACCACATTCCTGTTCGCCCAATTGGGCTAATCAATCCAATGGCTTCGCCCGTTCCAGTCCCCTTATAGAAGGGGATCCTAAACTGGATATTCGGAGCCTATAGATCCCGCGTCGGATTGATCTGACTCCAGCGCCACCCCCACGAAATCTTTTTCTTTGTTTTGGCCAAAATTCAAAGTTTATTTATTTCTCCAAGTCTTTTACTTTTCCCTTTTTCTAGGTTTGCTTCTTGAACTTGAACGACCGGTTGTTGAGTCTTATTCCCCCATATGATCTGAGAAAGCCTCTTCTTCGTAAGAAAGCAAGGGCTAAAGCTCAGGGATGGAAGCCAAAACAAAGCGAAAGAAAACAGCATTCAAAGTGGAATGTTGGTAAGAATCGCCCGCTGAAGCAGGAAGATCTGATCGCTACCCCTGAGTGAGAGGGGGTGTTTTCAGAGCAATCAAAGCAATCACGACGAACGAAAGAGGGCCGGATTCGCAAATGTTTATGGTTCTTTTATGGTTCTAAGGGCAAGTACCTCCTACTAAACGTCCTTATTGAAAACGAAAGCGACACCCCTTGCTGAAATAAGAAAAAATAAAGCAGACCACTTTTTTCCTTGGGCCGTAGAGAATAAGACATCATTTCCCCCGGAAAAGAGGATAAGAATCTGATGTCGAAGAGGGATATAATTTTCCTTCAATTCATTATTGAACCAAGTAGTGGCTCTTTCCCGACCGGATGTTATCTAAATCCCTTAATTAAGGGAAGATTGAAATAATCCCTAAAAGTCTCTGTCCCTGTATCGTCAAACTATTAAGGAAACTTCTTTAATAAGCATAGCTTATAAAAATTGTATAATAGCTAACCAACAGCTTGAAAGCGGACTGCTACAGTACTGATTTGATTTGGATTGCTTTCCTCCAGCTATACTACAGAAGGAATTTCTTTCCCTGGCTTTAGAGGTTTCAGCTTGACTTTGATTTAATTAATTGGGCATTTGTCCCGTCACAAGAATAAGCGGCAACCCCTTCTCTTCCTTAGTCTTAGTGGCACAAGCCTCCTTTTCTATTCATGGGAGCTGTAAAGGGAGAACTCAATTCCATTCTTTTTGAAAGCATAACTTGGGCTGTTGTCGAGCTATCCCTCACCTCGATGAAAATACAGATAAAAGTCTATCTGGCCCTCATAGGAATCGAGGAAAGAAGGATTTTAGCAGCAGGGTAGTTGGAATAGTTCTCCGCTGTTCTAGCTTTAGAGGAAATAGCAAATCCTAGATCACCCTTTTGAACTAAACTCTGGGAATTGATAGATAGCAAGAAGTTACGCCGTCACACTATCTGGTTCAGGAAGTTCTATAGCTTGATTTGATTGGCTAATCCGAACAAAAAAAAAGAAACCTAATAAAGGAAAAGGCATTTAGGACATCAATCCCGAGGGGAAGAAAAGAGGCACGAGTGAGATCTCACTTATTAAAGCAAAAGCCATAACCCTAGATGCAAAGATCCATTTTTCTCCTAAGGCTTGGTGAGCACTTAGCTTTGAACTTTGAAATATCAAATAACCATTTGATTTAGAGAAAGTATGCTCCTGGCTTGCCACCCGAAGAAGGGAATTCTATTGAACCTCCGAGACTGATTTGTTTTCCGGTAGTACTAATATGAGTGGGTGCTTTGCCCACTATCTATAAAAAAAACTTGCCCATTGGCTACATTCCGAACACTAATCTTTTACAGCTGCCCGGGATTTGGCCTTGCTCTTCGCCTTACCGAGTTGATAACATCTACACCGGAAACAAGAACTCTACCAACGCTTATTGCCAATAGTTCCTACGTTCACAGCTCAGATTTTTCCAACAGATAGGCCACCGGGATGACAGCCCTAGCCCTGAGAACTCTTATGATGAGGAAATACACCGGTTAGAAGACCAAGAGCAGATAGGGTAAGAGCTGCTACGAAAGCGGTTACCTTTCTAACTTTCCTTCTTACAGGGCACGTCCTACCACAGGGTGCAGCAGTGTGGAAAGAAGGCGAGCTGTTGCTGATGTGATAAAATGCTAGGGAAGATAGATTGACTATGCCCCTTAGCGAACTGACTTCCTCCTTTGGTACGCGCATCGTTTCTTCAGTTGGTGGGGCTAGGTTAATAGCTGGCATTTAATAAACAGAGCGATAGACCCGGGCGGGAAAGGCTAAGCTTTGGTGCCATCGTTTGTCTAGTATACTTAGTGTGCCTAGTGTGAAAGGAAATATGGCTTCGGGCAATGTCACTTCAAAAGAAAATCCTATTCTATTGGCTATTGAGAACTGGGATATATTGATTCTGGTTCTCCAGAATTGCTTCTTTCTGTGCCTGCACCGATGATGGACTATAAAAAAAATTATACTGACCATGGCATAAAACAAAGAAGAATGTCCGGCGATAGCATAGGTGCTCTTGCTCCCGCGTAGATTGAGTCCGTTCGAGTTTCAGCTTGGCTAGGGCGCTGGAAAAGAAGTCATTAAAGCGAGCTCTTTAAAGTGTCAAGGTCCTTATCCGAACCACTATGTACGGAAACAAGGAAGCCATCCCCGTATCTACTAAAGAAAGATGGATTTGTTTTGCACCTGATAGCGGGATGCCTTTCAGTCCAAATTTCCTACTTAGGAAGAGCCCTTCTCAAAGACACGCGAGCCAGCCGGAGCACATGCTACTTTTTCGAAATCGCGAACACCTTACCTTTCTTCTTAGTCTGATCCGGACACTCAAGACCTCGGTTCTTGGCTTTGATCCAATTCCGAAGCTCGTTTGCTCACTAGCCGATGTCATTTTCAATTGACAACGTTAGAAAAGTTAGAAAAGTATGGAGATTTCTTGTAGCAAGAAGTTTCTTTACCTTCCCCCTTTTGGGGGTAGTGGTATATACGAACCAGATTTCTTTTAGGAATGATCTTTC
>NW_026137398.1:10000-12500 GCF_009805555.1 Andrographis paniculata | reverse complement strand
AAACCAAAGGGTATGGTGTCAAGAGTTCAGACCGTCGAATGAATTGTGGCCTGGTGGGAGGACTTGTGTTACGATGCAGCTGGCACCTTGAGGTCTCGTTGCAGAGTGGGCAGCGATCGTTCGGAAAACGAGCATGCGTTCTAATGAGGGAATCAAGATGCTCAACCAGAGTAGATAGGCGAACAGCAGGAAACTCTGATTGTACACTATTTACGACACTACCAAGTGTATACACCATGATAACCTCCAATGAATATTGATTCAAAGCATTTATAAACTAGAATTGATTTTATCCTGGGTTGATATACCCATTTTATAAATGATTTCGCATAGGTTATCTATTTTTTAGAGCGAGCGCGAATTGGATGATGAAACTTACTCTTCTCAGGAAGCTCCTAATCTCACTGGCAGTTTCATCATGTCATTTAGGTGATTGATTCCACTTACATCAGTGTATGTAATACGAATACTAACATCACAGGAAGGAAGTTTTACTATTTTGTAGGGCTGCTCTCTTCTGCGTCGACTGCTATGTGCTAAAGGCTGCGGAATAAGAGCGGTAAGGCTTTCTGGATTCAACCCATCTTTTCTGGGCCTTGAATATTAAGCCCAATCTGTGGTTTTGTCATACAATAAGATCCAATTTGTTTGGACTCGTTAGGTTTGGCCCATTACCTTGAGTTAGGCCGAACGTGTACACCTTTTGTTATGAAGATGTGATCTTATCCACCGATGGGTCTTGTTCTAAGCCCAACCCTCTCGTCTTAGGGGAGGATATCCATAAACCTTCAATCACGGGAACTTCACCTTTTTGGTGGACAACCTATGTTGGGCTTAGTTTCACCCAATTTCTTAACTTGTAGTCTAGGGCTTTGCTTGGCATTGGGCTTCGATATAGCTTGCTTTCCTGGTCTTGCCTCTGCTCTCCTAATTCAGTCTATAGGCTTTGGTTTAGGTTCAATCTTATATATAAGTTTAGCTTAGGTCCATCAATCAATCTCTCATAAACCCCTAAGCTGAATCTATATGGGGCCTTGTGTTAGGCCTAGCTTGTGTAGGCTATCTTTCACCTATGGTTTCACCCATACTTGAAACTCTTGTCATTATCATTAGGCCAAAAATTCCTTGTAACGCTCTATTGGTTTCGGTATAATCAATGAATGTATAGGGGTCCACCTAATCTTTCCGCAGGTACGATCTAGACGACCACATTCCTGTTCGCCCAATTGGGCTAATCAATCCAATGGCTTCGCCCGTTCCAGTCCCCTTATAGAAGGGGATCCTAAACTGGATATTCGGAGCCTATAGATCCCGCGTCGGATTGATCTGACTCCAGCGCCACCCCCACGAAATCTTTTTCTTTGTTTTGGCCAAAATTCAAAGTTTATTTATTTCTCCAAGTCTTTTACTTTTCCCTTTTTCTAGGTTTGCTTCTTGAACTTGAACGACCGGTTGTTGAGTCTTATTCCCCCATATGATCTGAGAAAGCCTCTTCTTCGTAAGAAAGCAAGGGCTAAAGCTCAGGGATGGAAGCCAAAACAAAGCGAAAGAAAACAGCATTCAAAGTGGAATGTTGGTAAGAATCGCCCGCTGAAGCAGGAAGATCTGATCGCTACCCCTGAGTGAGAGGGGGTGTTTTCAGAGCAATCAAAGCAATCACGACGAACGAAAGAGGGCCGGATTCGCAAATGTTTATGGTTCTTTTATGGTTCTAAGGGCAAGTACCTCCTACTAAACGTCCTTATTGAAAACGAAAGCGACACCCCTTGCTGAAATAAGAAAAAATAAAGCAGACCACTTTTTTCCTTGGGCCGTAGAGAATAAGACATCATTTCCCCCGGAAAAGAGGATAAGAATCTGATGTCGAAGAGGGATATAATTTTCCTTCAATTCATTATTGAACCAAGTAGTGGCTCTTTCCCGACCGGATGTTATCTAAATCCCTTAATTAAGGGAAGATTGAAATAATCCCTAAAAGTCTCTGTCCCTGTATCGTCAAACTATTAAGGAAACTTCTTTAATAAGCATAGCTTATAAAAATTGTATAATAGCTAACCAACAGCTTGAAAGCGGACTGCTACAGTACTGATTTGATTTGGATTGCTTTCCTCCAGCTATACTACAGAAGGAATTTCTTTCCCTGGCTTTAGAGGTTTCAGCTTGACTTTGATTTAATTAATTGGGCATTTGTCCCGTCACAAGAATAAGCGGCAACCCCTTCTCTTCCTTAGTCTTAGTGGCACAAGCCTCCTTTTCTATTCATGGGAGCTGTAAAGGGAGAACTCAATTCCATTCTTTTTGAAAGCATAACTTGGGCTGTTGTCGAGCTATCCCTCACCTCGATGAAAATACAGATAAAAGTCTATCTGGCCCTCATAGGAATCGAGGAAAGAAGGATTTTAGCAGCAGGGTAGTTGGAATAGTTCTCCGCTGTTCTAGCTTTAGAGGAAATAGCAAATCCTAGATCACCCTTTTGAACTAAACTCTGGGAATTGATAGA
>NW_026137398.1:0-5000 GCF_009805555.1 Andrographis paniculata | reverse complement strand
TAATCGAACGTTCTTCTATTGGCCTAACCTTAGGGAGTCCGTTTGAGCTAGCGACGGGGCAACAACCGATCACGCCCCAAGAGTTGGCGAAGGGATATACGGGAGCGAGCCCACCCGCATACAAGTTTGCAAAGGGAAGCAAACTCACTTAGGCAGCTAGGAGCACACTTAAGGTATTACGCTGAGTGACTGGAACAAAGTAGCTCCATAGGTGAAGGAAGGGGAACCCAGAAAGCAAGTCGAGCCCTGCCCGCCAACCAAAGAGGCAGCTTACTGATGAAGAGCTTTGGCCGAGTTCTCACCTCTTCTGCAAAAGCACGGCTTCGAGTGTTTAGAACCTTTCCTGCTTGCTTTTATATGTCCGGGGCGTTTCTGAATCCGCTTTGCTTGATGACTGAGCCAACTATAGTAAGTGAATCCGATGTTGTTTTCATTTTCGAGTTTTCAAGTTGGTGAAAGCCTTCAGCACCAGCAACCCTTCTTTATCTAGAGTCCCGTTCTTCGGTTGATAGAAAAAAATGAGGGAGGGCCTATCGTGAGGGGACTCTTCTTTCACGGTAGGCAAAGGTCAAGCGGGATCAGCGGCGGGCTTACCTTTTTTATTCGTTTTTTTATTAGTATTGAATTTCATTGTCCCATAAAGAATTGGGAGAAGCTGGCTTGACGACTCAATGGTGCTATCTCTCGAGACTGGACTCCAAGTCACTGTCTGATTCATTTGACCGATAGGGCTTTTTCAATGAAATGGGATTTGGGGCTGGGCCACTTCTTCCAAGAATTGTGAGTGAATCAAGGGCCTCTCACTTTGTTCGAGCAACTACGTACCTTTGACAAATGACAAACTATTTCAGGCTTTCCGCGATTCTATTATGGCATGACTATGCTGTTATTAGGATTACCCGATGCCCAAAGGTTCATCACGATCGGGCGATCAGGCAATTCGAAACATGAAAATAGAATAACGTATTTTTGATTAATGGCTGACGAACTACTTACTTGTGTTTGGTTATTGCATTAAGATTTCAATCTCGCCTGCAGGCAAGGCATATCTCATCTCGGTGGATCTGGAAAGACAGTCCTACTTCTCCTCTTACGCTTATGCTTCTATTTCAGCGTATTCAGTCTATGTTTATTCTTCTGCCTTTGACTTCTTTTGATGCTTCATAGGATGATGACTCTCACTCCGCTTTATAAAGAGGGTCAAGCTAGCTGAAAGCTCAAATCAATTCCTCCAGACGTCATTACTAAGTAAATTGGAACTTCCTTGCTAACGTTGAGTTGGGAGAAGCCCTTCTGGTAACTTATTGAAGTAGGCAAACCGAACTGGCTGGAAAAGACGAGCAAGGAAATCTTGATTTCCATGGCACAACTTGCCTCGAGCTTCGACGTTCCCTCACGCTTCAACAACAGAACAGACCTTCACTGTCAGGCAACGAAAGGTATTAGTTATTGGATGTGATGATCCTTCCGCATACCGAGTTGCCATCACCTCGGAAAATGTTTATACCGAGGGCGTGGTGTCAGTGCAGAGCTTGATAAGCTAAAGCGGAACAGGAATGATGCTGGCTGATTGGAACTTGGCATTCGGATGTTCTAGCTCATTGAGAAAACATTGATGCCAAACCAAAGGGTATGGTGTCAAGAGTTCAGACCGTCGAATGAATTGTGGCCTGGTGGGAGGACTTGTGTTACGATGCAGCTGGCACCTTGAGGTCTCGTTGCAGAGTGGGCAGCGATCGTTCGGAAAACGAGCATGCGTTCTAATGAGGGAATCAAGATGCTCAACCAGAGTAGATAGGCGAACAGCAGGAAACTCTGATTGTACACTATTTACGACACTACCAAGTGTATACACCATGATAACCTCCAATGAATATTGATTCAAAGCATTTATAAACTAGAATTGATTTTATCCTGGGTGATATACCCATTTTATAAATGATTTCGCATAGGTTATCTATTTTTTAGAGCGAGCGCGAATTGGATGATGAAACTTACTCTTCTCAGGAAGCTCCTAATCTCACTGGCAGTTTCATCATGTCATTTAGGTGATTGATTCCACTTACATCAGTGTATGTAATACGAATACTAACATCACAGGAAGGAAGTTTTACTATTTTGTAGGGCTGCTCTCTTCTGCGTCGACTGCTATGTGCTAAAGGCTGCGGAATAAGAGCGGTAAGGCTTTCTGGATTCAACCCATCTTTTCTGGGCCTTGAATATTAAGCCCAATCTGTGGTTTTGTCATACAATAAGATCCAATTTGTTTGGACTCGTTAGGTTTGGCCCATTACCTTGAGTTAGGCCGAACGTGTACACCTTTTGTTATGAAGATGTGATCTTATCCACCGATGGGTCTTGTTCTAAGCCCAACCCTCTCGTCTTAGGGGAGGATATCCATAAACCTTCAATCACGGGAACTTCACCTTTTTGGTGGACAACCTATGTTGGGCTTAGTTTCACCCAATTTCTTAACTTGTAGTCTAGGGCTTTGCTTGGCATTGGGCTTCGATATAGCTTGCTTTCCTGGTCTTGCCTCTGCTCTCCTAATTCAGTCTATAGGCTTTGGTTTAGGTTCAATCTTATATATAAGTTTAGCTTAGGTCCATCAATCAATCTCTCATAAACCCCTAAGCTGAATCTATATGGGGCCTTGTGTTAGGCCTAGCTTGTGTAGGCTATCTTTCACCTATGGTTTCACCCATACTTGAAACTCTTGTCATTATCATTAGGCCAAAATTCCTTGTAACGCTCTATTGGTTTCGGTATAATCATCATGAATGTATAGGGGTCCACCTAATCTTTCCGCAGGTACGATCTAGACGACCACATTCCTGTTCGCCCAATGGCTAATCAATCCAATGGCTTCGCCCGTTCCAGTCCCTTATAGAAGGGGATCCTAAACTGGATATTCGGAGCCTATAGATCCCGCGTCGGATTGATCTGACTCCAGCGCCACCCCCACGAATCTTTTCTTTGTTTTGGCCAAAATTCAAAGTTTATTTATTCTCCAAGTCTTTTACTTTTCCCTTTTTCTAGGTTTGCTTCTTGAACTTGAACGACCGGTTGTTGAGTCTTATTCCCCCTATGATCTGAGAAAGCCTCTTCTTCGTAAGAAAGCAAGGGCTAAAGTCAGGGATGGAAGCCAAAACAAAGCGAAAGAAAACAGCATTCAAAGTGGAATGTTGGTAAGAATCGCCCGCTGAAGCAGGAAGATCTGATCGCTACCCCTGAGTGAGAGGGGGTGTTTTCAGAGCAATCAAAGCAATCACGACGAACGAAAGAGGGCCGGGATTCGCAAATGTTTATGGTTCTTTTATGGTTCTAAGGGCAAGTACCTCCTACTAACGTCCTTATTGAAAAACGAAAGCGACACCCCTTGCTGAATAAGAAAAAATAAAGCAGACCACTTTTTTCTTGGGCCGTAGAGAATAAGACATCATTTCCCCCGGAAAAGAGGATAAGAATCTGATGTCGAAGAGGGATATATTCCTTCAATTCATTATTGAACCAAGTAGTGGCTCTTTCCCGACCGGATGTTATCTAAATCCCTTAATTAAGGGAAGATTGAAATAATCCCTAAAAGTCTCTGTCCTGTATCGTCAAACTATTAAGGAAACTTCTTTAATAAGCATAGCTTATAAAATTGTATAATAGCTAACCAACAGCTTGAAGCGGACTGCTACAGTACTTGATTTGATTTGGATTGCTTTCCTCCAGTATAATACAGAAGGAATTCTTTCCCTGGCTTTAGAGGTTTCAGCTTGACTTTGATTTAATTAATTGGGCATTTGTCCCGTCACAAGAATAAGCGGCAACCCCTTCTCTTCCTTAGTCTTAGTGGCACAAGCCTCCTTTCTATTCATGGGAGCGGTAAAGGGAGAACTCAATTCCATTCTTTTGAAAGCATAACTTGGGCTGTTGTCGAGCTATCCCTCACCTCGAGAAAATACAGATAAAAGTCTATCTGGCCCTCATAGGAATCGAGGAAAGAAGGATTTTAGCAGCAGGGTAGTTGGAATGTTCTCGCGGTTCTAGCTTTAGAGGAAATAGCAAATCCTAGATCACCCTTTTGAACTAAACTCTGGGAATTGATAGATAGCAAGAAGTTACGCCGTCACACTATCTGGTTCAGGAAGTTCTATAGCTTGATTTGATTGGCTAATCCGAACAAAAAAAAAAGAAACTAATAAAGGAAAAGGCATTTAGGACATCATCCCGAGGGGAGAACAAAGAGGCACGAGTGAGATCTCACTTATTAAAGCAAAAGCCATAACCCTAGATGCAAAGATCCCATTTTTCTCCTAAGGCTTGGTGAGCACTTAGCTTTGAACTTTGAAATATCAAATAACCATTGATTTAGAGAAAGTATGCTCCTGGCTGGCCACCCGAAGAAGGGAATTCTATTGAACCTCCGAGACTGATTTGTTTTCCGGTAGTACTAATATGAGTGGTGCTTTGCCCACTATCTATAAAAAACTTGGCCATTGGCTACATTCCGAAACACTAATCATTTTACAGCTGCCCGGGATTTGGCCTTGCTCTTCGCCTTACCGAGTTGATAACATCTACACCGGAAACAAGACACTTACCAACGCTTATTGCCAATAGTTCCTACGTTCACAGCTCAGATTTTTCCAACAGATAGGCCACCGGGATGACAGCCCTAGCCCTGAGAACTCTTATGATGAGGAAATACACCGGTTAGAAGACCAAGAGCAGATAGGGTAAGAGCTGCTACGAAAGCGGTTACCTTTCTAACTTTCCTTCTTACAGGGCACGTCCTACACAGGGTGCAGCAGTGTGGAAAGAAGGCGAGCTGTTGCTGATGTGATAAAATGGCTAGGGAAGATAGATTGACTATGCCCCTTAGCGAACTGACTTTCCTCCTTTGGTACGCGCATCGTTTCTTCAGTTGGTGGGGCTAGGTTAATAGCTGGCATTAATAAACAGAGCGATAGACCGGGCGGGAAAGGCTAAGCTTTGGTGCCATCGTTTGT
>NW_026137397.1:20000-27500 GCF_009805555.1 Andrographis paniculata | reverse complement strand
GATTAGACCAAATACGTCTCAACTGCAATGGGTCTAATCCCTGAATGACCGTGCGACTAAGTCACCCAGTTGTCCGACTACTATCGTCCACTATCGCCAAAGTGTTACGGTACATCGGGGTCGAATATCCTAACCCCAGATGATGCCCTCGCCTAGCACTACCGCACACGGCGACTAAACGATAGATCCATAAAACATATCCGATAAATCGTGCGATGTGTGCAGCATGTCAATAAGTGAATTTAATGAAAAGGGCTGGTGAGACGGCCCACCTATCCTCCTTTTTATAAATTCACCAACACGATCAAATACGTATATCAAATATCGTAAAACGAAGTTTCACACATGCATATACACACACATATATACATATATAGATGCACTGACCAAATGATTCCACATAATATCATATCAATATCAGAATCAGAATCACATGCAACATAAATACCTAATTTCTTAAAATTAGATTTAATTCCCTACTGCTTACCTCCTACCGATACTTTCTGGATTTTTATAACTTCACCCAAATCTCCTCCAACGTACACCTGTCCCATTATTTACTCAAATCAGATGAGCTTTATGCTTATTCTCAGGAGCTACCTGCTTATTCAAAAGCTAATTTCTATAATTAACTCATCGGGCTCCAAACTTTTATATTTAGTAGAATATGATATTCTAGCTATAAAATCCTTCTACCTCATAATATTTATATTGCCCGATTATTAAATAAAAATACGCAAAGGTATGAACAAGCAGGCAGGTGCAATATACTGCCGTTTTTTTATTCGACTTGGATTGGTACGAAATTCTCAAAATATAACGTCGGCGCTACGAATAGGCTATTAGCTAAAGAAATTCATCGATTAAATAGCTAAATAGCCAATTTTGAATTTTTGAAGAATTTCTAATTTAATACTCCAATATCAAAATTCGTATTAAAATTTATAATCGGACTCTACGAATAGCAAGGAATACCATACCCAAGTCGGAATTGGAATCGGACGGCTAAATCTTTTTCTTCCTTTTTTTCTTTTTCTCCTTTCTTCTCCTTCACGTTCTCCTTCTCCTTCCTTCGTAGGTAAGATTGTATTTACATTTATAATTATATTATTATTATTATATTATATTATTTATTATATTATTATTATTATTATTATTATTATTATTATTATTATTATTATCTTCATCATCATTACCTTTATTATTATTATTATTATTATTATTATATATTTTATTTATATTTATATTTATATTTATTTTTAATTTTATCGATATTTATCCATTTAACAGTCTATTTAATTATAACTAATATACAAAATTGGAATATAATTTATCCCAAAATATTAATTTCTTGATTCCATTACTATTGTCAAATATTTATTTGCTATAATAATATTATTTTATACATTCCGAAATCGGGGCATTACAATCCACTCCCCCTTAAAAAGGATTTCGTCCCCGAAATCTAAACTCAAACGCATAACAAGGCAACTTAATTAAACAATTGTGGGTATGCTTTGAACATTTCTTGTTCTACTTCCCACGTGGCCTCTTCCGCTCCATGTCTGGACCACATTACTCTCACCATACGAATATCTCGATTCCTCATGGTTCGGACCTTTGTGTCCATGATCCACAGAGGCTTTTCTTCATACGAAAGATCTTCATTCAGCTCTATCTCATCTGGAGATAAAATATGAGAAGGATCTGCAACATACCTACGAAACTGAGATATATGAAACACATTATGGATACGCTCCATAGAATTTGGAAGTGCCAACCGATAGGCCCAATCACCAACTCGATCGACAATTTCATAAGGTCCAACATAACGCGGACTCAATTTTCCTTTAATCCCAAACCTTCTAATACCTTTCATTGGGGATACTTTCAATAAGACAAAATCTCCACTTTGAAATTGACCCTCACGTCGGGCTCTATCGGCATAACTCTTTTGACGATCTTGAGCTGCCTTCATCTTTTCTCTGATAATTCGAATCTTATTTTTCGATTCCTCAATCATTTCCGGACCCAGTATCAGTCGATCACTCATATCGTCCCAACTCAAAGGAGTTCTGCATTTTCGACCATAAAGAGCTTCAAAATGAGCCATTCCGATACTTGCTTGATGGCTATTATTATATGAAAATTCCACTAAATCCAAGTGGTCTTCCCAACTCCCTTGAAATTCCATAGCACAAGCTCTTAGCATATCTTCCAGAATACGGATAGTTCTTTCTGACTGACCATCAGTCATAGGATGGAATGCAGTACTCATATGCAACTGAGTACCAAAGGCTTCCTGCAATTTTTGCCAAAATCGAGATTGAAAACGTGGATCACGATCTGATATGATCACCTCAGGAATACCGTGTCGTTTAACCACATAATGAACATATAATTTGGCCAATTTCTGCATACTCCAAGTCATACGTACTGGAATGAACACTGCTGACTTGGTCAATCTGTCTATAATTACCCAAATTGCATCTGTTCCCGACTTTGACCTTGGAAGTCCTGTTACAAAATCCATTGCGATAGAATCCCATTTCCAGAGTGGAACTTCTAAAGGTTGTAGCAACCCCATTGGTCTATGATGTTCTGCTTTTATCTTTTGACAATTTAAACATCGTGCAACAAATTTGGCTACATCCTTCTTCATGCCCTTCCACCAAAAATGTTGACGTAGGTCATGATACATTTTATTTCCCCCCGGATGCACTGAGTATGGTGTATTATGAGCCTCACTCATAATCTGCTCTTTCAAATCATTTCGATCCTTTGGGATACACCACCTCCCGTGAAATCGAAGACTCCCATCTGGAGCAATATTAAAATTTTGAGTCTGACCGTACTGAACTTTCACTGCAAGCTCAACCATTTTATTATCTTCCATTTGAGCCGCTCTAATGCGATCATAAATTTCAGGCTCAACTTGTATCATTTGCAAATATCCCCGAGTCATACCCCGTCCAAGTACCTCAATTTCCATCCGCGCTAAATCTTGGCACAGTTCATCAGCAACCGACATGAAGCCCAAGTTATGCCTTGGTTTTCGACTTAAGGCATCGGCTACAACATTTGCTTTGCCTTCATGATACACAATTTCAAGATCATAATCCTTCACCAATTCTAACCATCTTCTTTGTCTTAAATTCAATTCTTTTTGGGTGAAGATATATTTCAAACTTTGATGGTCAGTAAATATTCTGCAATGGGCTCCATAAAGATAGTGTCTCCAAATCTTCAAAGCAAACACAACTGCTGCCATTTCCAAGTCGTGTGTCGGATAATTCTCTTCGTGAGGTTTTAGTTGTCGTGATGCATAAGCAATAACTCTTTGATTCTGCATTAAGACACATCCCAATACCTGCTTCGAAGCATCACTATACACTTCAAAATCCTCACCTTCCACTGGTAAAGCCAAAATTGGCGCTGAAGTTAATCGATGTTTCAATTCTAAAAAGGATGACTCACACTCGTGATCCCAGTTAATCTTTGCATCCTTTTTCAGCAAATTAGTTAATGGTTTTGCAACCTTCGAAAAATCAAGAACGAATCGCCGATAATATCCTGCCAAACCCAAAAAGCTTCTTACTTCTGATTGATTGGTAGGTCTTGGCCAATCCATGATTGCCGCCACTTTAGAAGGATCTACTGAGATACCCTTTCCAGAAACAACATGCCCCAAGAAAGCAACCTCCTTCAACCAAAACTCGCATTTGGATAACTTGGCATATAACTTTCTTGCACGTAATATGTTTAATATTACATGCAAATGTTTTGCATGCGTCTTTTTATCTGGGGAATAGACCAAGATATCGTCAATAAATACCACCACAAACTGATCGAGTTATGGTTGAAAAATTCTATTCATCAACTCCATAAACGCAGCCGGGGCGTTAGTCAACCCAAAGGACATAACCGTGAATTCATAATGCCCGTATCTAGTCCGAAAAGCTGTCTTCGGAATGTCATGCTCTGCAATCCTTAGCTGATGATATCCAGATCTCAAGTCAATCTTTGAGAATATAGTTGCACCTCCCAGTTGATCAAATAGATCATCAATCCTCGGAAGAGGATATTTGTTCTTCACCGTGACTTTGTTCAGTCCACGGTAGTCAATACATAACCTCAAACTTCCATCCTTCTTTTTCACAAATAAAACTGGAGCTCCCCAAGGCGATGTACTAGGCCGAATGTAACCCTTATCTAGCAATTCCTGTAGTTGCAATTTAAGTTCGGCTAGTTCTAAAGGTGCCATCCGGTATGGAGCCCTTGATACTGGCTCAGCACCCGGCACAATATCAATAGTAAAATCCACCTCACGAGCTGGTGGCATACCCGGAATGTCATCAGGAAATACATCAGGAAAATTTCGGACTACAGGAATATCTTGCAATCGCTGCTCCCCTTGCGTCAAATCTCTTACCTCACACAGATATACTGGAAACCCCTTACGAATAAATGATTGAAATGATAGGGGTGAAATTACCTTCATAGAAGGTTGTCTGGCAGATCCTGCATAATTCACCTGTTCGCCCATCGCTCCAACCAGCGAAATTGATCTTTTTCGACAATCAAATTGAGCTTGATATGCCACTAACCAATCCATCCCCAATATTACATCGAACTCGGATAGCTTGATGCCCAACAAGTTAGTAACAAAATCAACCCCTTCAATACTAACCGGAATCTGCATAAAAAGCTCTCGGCATTCCAGCACTTCTCCTGATGGAAGTAAAACTTCCACTACCACTTCTACTGATGAATTCAGACCCAATCGTCTAACTAGACGCTTAGATATGAACGAGAACGTTGCACCCGAATCGAATAACACAAGAGCAGGAAAACCGCAAACCAGAAATCTACCCGTTAAAACCTCACCTGGATGATAATCAGCTTCTGCTTGGGTAAGAACATTTATTCGTCCACGCTGGTCAGGTCCTCTGCCTGGCTGCCTAGATGACGAACGTGACTGACTTCGTCCCCCTCGCCAAGATGATCCTAATCCTTTCCCTTGTGACTGCGAAGACGGCGGCTGCCATGGCCTAAACCTCGGTTCTGGAAACTCCCTTGCAGTTACCACACTTGGACATAACCTGGCAATGTGACCACTACCACCACATTTAAAACATGTCAATGGAACTTTATCACAACGAGTACCTGGGTGGCTTGTTCCACAACGCCGACAAACAGCCCCCGATTGCTGAGACCTCTCCTGACTCGGTTCATTAATCGAAATCCCCTTATACGATGGCCCAGACCTGAACATTTGCCACCATTTCTTTTTACCCTTGGGCTCATCCTCCACTTTAGCTTTTCCCTTATCTCGAACCTGATGTTGATAACCTATTTCCTTCTCACTCTCCTTTTGTCTGACTTCCTGCTTCTGATAAAATCGGGCAGCACGCTCGTAAGCCTCATACAATGAACTGATATCCAACACCGCTAAAGCTTCTTGAATTCTGTGTTGCAACCCGTCTACAAAATGGTCAATTCTGTCTCGCTCACAGGAAAAGTAGTCAGGAACATACATCTCCAACTCATTAAACTTCACAAAATAATCCTCAACTGACATCGAGCCCTGCTTTAAGTCCAGCAATTCTTGCTTCTTCGCTTTTCGAATATGCGACGGTATAAACCTAGCCTTTAACTTTGCTTTAAATTCATCCCAAGTCATATCCACTTGGTCTACACCTGCAGCTTCTTCACCTAACCACCACCGATTTGCTCGGCCTTCCAAGAAATAGGCTCCAATATTAACTCGTTGATCTGGCGGAACCTGAACAACACGAAATATTTTTTCCATCTTTTCAACCCAAAACTCAAGGACTCCTGGCTCCACTGAACCAGAATATGTTGGTGGGTTATGCCGCATCACAGCATCAATGAAACTCCTCTGTTGAGGCATCATCGCGGCCATAAACTGCCGAAAGAAATCCTGACTAGGTGCCTCTATTGGTACATGCGCTGGCACAGGATACTGTGACTCATCAGACGAAGGATCAAACTCTGGGCCTTGAATAGCCCTACGTACACCACCACCTCGAGAATTCGACATACTGCCCCCAATTTTTCCTGATTCAATATCAATTCAGCACACAGCTAAACCAAGCATAACAATAAAAGATAGATCACATTGACATGAATGCACCCGCAAAACCCAAACCTCACCAAACCAATTCAATATCATTATTATTTTCAAAACCTTTTTAATTCAAAGAGCCAAAATCTATCAAACCTAGGCTCTGATACCAACTTGTAACACCCCCAGTTGGCTCATACTGGAAATGCTACCGCCACACTGCATCATGAGGTCGTCACCTCCTACTTCGGGCCCCACAACACAGTGTTAAGGCTAAAATTAATTATATAAGCATTATATTATTCCCAAAAAAAAACAAGTTTATAAATATTTACAAAAACATACTCCCAAAACGGGAGGTTTTTCTAGTTAGAATTTACATATAATACATCAGATGCAGTTCACTCATTCAACCCGTCTTTCTATCTCCCGAGACGTCCCCTGTCCCGGAGGTGCCATGCGTACCTGAATCAAATATTTTTCTTAAAAGCAGTCTAGAATTAAATCCATTTTAAGAACTAACATAAAATATGCCATGTCATGCTCGAAAATAGAGTTTAATTTCCGTCATTTGCAAAATAAATGCCATGCCATGCCCATACTGAAATAATGTAACAATAATGTCAAAATCGACAACTCATGCACATATACCCATATACATATGTCAAAGTGAGCAGCCGGAATAACCTCGGCTCCATAATAACAGCTCACTAGACTATCATCAATAAATAGCCGGAAAATCCTCGGCTCAAGGAAGGACCTGGTAAACCCATAATAATATAACGGTCACCCGGTCACTCCCATATACCCACCATACGACTCCCGCAATCAATACATGGATAGCCGAGCGTTGTCGCCATTAACCACAAGACACCCCATAGTCTGTGATAGCGAAGATAGGACCCTCCTGTCTAGCCCTACCCCGTGTAGCGTAGTAGAATCCGTGCAACCTGGAATCACCCGAAGGAAACCCGGAAACTCTACTCCTCCTCGCACGCCCTAACGGGATCGCGTTTGGAGTTTGGCATATGATCCTAAACTACCGGTAGACCTCACTAGTAGCTACTCCAATGAGTGGAACAACACCGAACACGAATGATTAGACCAAATACGTCTCAACTGCAATGGGTCTAATCCCTGAATGACCGTGCGACTAAGTCACCCAGTTGTCCGACTACTATCGTCCACTATCGCCAAAGTGTTACGGTACATCGGGGTCGAATATCCTAACCCCAGATGATGCCCTCGCCTAGCACTACCGCACACGGCGACTAAACGATAGATCCATAAAACATATCCGATAAATCGTGCGATGTGTGCAGCATGTCAATAAGTGAATTTAATGAAAAGGGCTGGTGAGACGGCCCACCTATCCTCCTTTTTATAAATTCACCAACACGATCAAATACGTA
>NW_026137396.1:7500-15000 GCF_009805555.1 Andrographis paniculata | reverse complement strand
CATATTCTACTAAATATAAAAGTTTGGAGCCCGATGAGTTAATTATAGAAATTAGCTTTTGAATAAGCAGGTAGCTCCTGAGAATAAGCATAAAGCTCATCTGATTTGAGTAAATAATGGGACAGGTGTACGTTGGAGGAGATTTGGGTGAAGTTATAAAAATCCAGAAAGTATCGGTAGGAGGTAAGCAGTAGGGAATTAAATCTAATTTTAAGAAATTAGGTATTTATGTTGCATGTGATTCTGATTCTGATATTGATATGATATTATGTGGAATCATTTGGTCAGTGCATCTATATATGTATATATGTGTGTGTATATGCATGTGTGAAACTTCGTTTTACGATATTTGATATACGTATTTGATCGTGTTGGTGAATTTATAAAAAGGAGGATAGGTGGGCCGTCTCACCAGCCCTTTTCATTAAATTCACTTATTGACATGCTGCACACATCGCACGATTTATCGGATATGTTTTATGGATCTATCGTTTAGTCGCCGTGTGCGGTAGTGCTAGGCGAGGGCATCATCTGGGGTTAGGATATTCGACCCCGATGTACCGTAACACTTTGGCGATAGTGGACGATAGTAGTCGGACAACTGGGTGACTTAGTCGCACGGTCATTCAGGGATTAGACCCATTGCAGTTGAGACGTATTTGGTCTAATCATTCGTGTTCGGTGTTGTTCCACTCATTGGAGTAGCTACTAGTGAGGTCTACCGGTAGTTTAGGATCATATGCCAAACTCCAAACGCGATCCCGTTAGGGCGTGCGAGGAGGAGTAGAGTTTCCGGGTTTCCTTCGGGTGATTCCAGGTTGCACGGATTCTACTACGCTACACGGGGTAGGGCTAGACAGGAGGGTCCTATCTTCGCTATCACAGACTATGGGGTGTCTTGTGGTTAATGGCGACAACGCTCGGCTATCCATGTATTGATTGCGGGAGTCGTATGGTGGGTATATGGGAGTGACCGGGTGACCGTTATATTATTATGGGTTTACCAGGTCCTTCCTTGAGCCGAGGATTTTCCGGCTATTTATTGATGATAGTCTAGTGAGCTGTTATTATGGAGCCGAGGTTATTCCGGCTGCTCACTTTGACATATGTATATGGGTATATGTGCATGAGTTGTCGATTTTGACATTATTGTTACATTATTTCAGTATGGGCATGGCATGGCATTTATTTTGCAAATGACGGAAATTAAACTCTATTTTCGAGCATGACATGGCATATTTTATGTTAGTTCTTAAAATGGATTTAATTCTAGACTGCTTTTAAGAAAAATATTTGATTCAGGTACGCATGGCACCTCCGGGACAGGGGACGTCTCGGGAGATAGAAAGACGGGTTGAATGAGTGAACTGCATCTGATGTATTATATGTAAATTCTAACTAGAAAAACCTCCCGTTTTGGGAGTATGTTTTTGTAAATATTTATAAACTTGTTTTTTTTGGGAATAATATAATGCTTATATAATTAATTTTAGCCTTAACACTGTGTTGTGGGGCCCGAAGTAGGAGGTGACGACCTCATGATGCAGTGTGGCGGTAGCATTTCCAGTATGAGCCAACTGGGGGTGTTACAAGTTGGTATCAGAGCCTAGGTTTGATAGATTTTGGCTCTTTGAATTAAAAAGGTTTTGAAAATAATAATGATATTGAATTGGTTTGGTGAGGTTTGGGTTTTGCGGGTGCATTCATGTCAATGTGATCTATCTTTTATTGTTATGCTTGGTTTAGCTGTGTGCTGAATTGATATTGAATCAGGAAAAATTGGGGGCAGTATGTCGAATTCTCGAGGTGGTGGTGTACGTAGGGCTATTCAAGGCCCAGAGTTTGATCCTTCGTCTGATGAGTCACAGTATCCTGTGCCAGCGCATGTACCAATAGAGGCACCTAGTCAGGATTTCTTTCGGCAGTTTATGGCCGCGATGATGCCTCAACAGAGGAGTTTCATTGATGCTGTGATGCGGCATAACCCACCAACATATTCTGGTTCAGTGGAGCCAGGAGTCCTTGAGTTTTGGGTTGAAAAGATGGAAAAAATATTTCGTGTTGTTCAGGTTCCGCCAGATCAACGAGTTAATATTGGAGCCTATTTCTTGGAAGGCCGAGCAAATCGGTGGTGGTTAGGTGAAGAAGCTGCAGGTGTAGACCAAGTGGATATGACTTGGGATGAATTTAAAGCAAAGTTAAAGGCTAGGTTTATACCGTCGCATATTCGAAAAGCGAAGAAGCAAGAATTGCTGGACTTAAAGCAGGGCTCGATGTCAGTTGAGGATTATTTTGTGAAGTTTAATGAGTTGGAGATGTATGTTCCTGACTACTTTTCCTGTGAGCGAGACAGAATTGACCATTTTGTAGACGGGTTGCAACACAGAATTCAAGAAGCTTTAGCGGTGTTGGATATCAGTTCATTGTATGAGGCTTACGAGCGTGCTGCCCGATTTTATCAGAAGCAGGAAGTCAGACAAAAGGAGAGTGAGAAGGAAATAGGTTATCAACATCAGGTTCGAGATAAGGGAAAAGCTAAAGTGGAGGATGAGCCCAAGGGTAAAAAGAAATGGTGGCAAATGTTCAGGTCTGGGCCATCGTATAAGGGGATTTCGATTAATGAACCGAGTCAGGAGAGGTCTCAGCAATCGGGGGCTGTTTGTCGGCGTTGTGGAACAAGCCACCCAGGTACTCGTTGTGATAAAGTTCCATTGACATGTTTTAAATGTGGTGGTAGTGGTCACATTGCCAGGTTATGTCCAAGTGTGGTAACTGCAAGGGAGTTTCCAGAACCGAGGTTTAGGCCATGGCAGCCGCCGTCTTCGCAGTCACAAGGGAAAGGATTAGGATCATCTTGGCGAGGGGGACGAAGTCAGTCACGTTCGTCATCTAGGCAGCCAGGCAGAGGACCTGACCAGCGTGGACGAATAAATGTTCTTACCCAAGCAGAAGCTGATTATCATCCAGGTGAGGTTTTAACGGGTAGATTTCTGGTTTGCGGTTTTCCTGCTCTTGTGTTATTCGATTCGGGTGCAACGTTCTCGTTCATATCTAAGCGTCTAGTTAGACGATTGGGTCTGAATTCATCAGTAGAAGTGGTAGTGGAAGTTTTACTTCCATCAGGAGAAGTGCTGGAATGCCGAGAGCTTTTTATGCAGATTCCGGTTAGTATTGAAGGGGTTGATTTTGTTACTAACTTGTTGGGCATCAAGCTATCCGAGTTCGATGTAATATTGGGGATGGATTGGTTAGTGGCATATCAAGCTCAATTTGATTGTCGAAAAAGATCAATTTCGCTGGTTGGAGCGATGGGCGAACAGGTGAATTATGCAGGATCTGCCAGACAACCTTCTATGAAGGTAATTTCACCCCTATCATTTCAATCATTTATTCGTAAGGGGTTTCCAGTATATCTGTGTGAGGTAAGAGATTTGACGCAAGGGGAGCAGCGATTGCAAGATATTCCTGTAGTCCGAAATTTTCCTGATGTATTTCCTGATGACATTCCGGGTATGCCACCAGCTCGTGAGGTGGATTTTACTATTGATATTGTGCCGGGTGCTGAGCCAGTATCAAGGGCTCCATACCGGATGGCACCTTTAGAACTAGCCGAACTTAAATTGCAACTACAGGAATTGCTAGATAAGGGTTACATTCGGCCTAGTACATCGCCTTGGGGAGCTCCAGTTTTATTTGTGAAAAAGAAGGATGGAAGTTTGAGGTTATGTATTGACTACCGTGGACTGAACAAAGTCACGGTGAAGAACAAATATCCTCTTCCGAGGATTGATGATCTATTTGATCAACTGGGAGGTGCAACTATATTCTCAAAGATTGACTTGAGATCTGGATATCATCAGCTAAGGATTGCAGAGCATGACATTCCGAAGACAGCTTTTCGGACTAGATACGGGCATTATGAATTCACGGTTATGTCCTTTGGGTTGACTAACGCCCCGGCTGCGTTTATGGAGTTGATGAATAGAATTTTTCAACCATAACTCGATCAGTTTGTGGTGGTATTTATTGACGATATCTTGGTCTATTCCCCAGATAAAAAGACGCATGCAAAACATTTGCATGTAATATTAAACATATTACGTGCAAGAAAGTTATATGCCAAGTTATCCAAATGCGAGTTTTGGTTGAAGGAGGTTGCTTTCTTGGGGCATGTTGTTTCTGGAAAGGGTATCTCAGTAGATCCTTCTAAAGTGGCGGCAATCATGGATTGGCCAAGACCTACCAATCAATCAGAAGTAAGAAGCTTTTTGGGTTTGGCAGGATATTATCGGCGATTCGTTCTTGATTTTTCGAAGGTTGCAAAACCATTAACTAATTTGCTGAAAAAGGATGCAAAGATTAACTGGGATCACGAGTGTGAGTCATCCTTTTTAGAATTGAAACATCGATTAACTTCAGCGCCAATTTTGGCTTTACCAGTGGAAGGTGAGGATTTTGAAGTGTATAGTGATGCTTCGAAGCAGGTATTGGGATGTGTCTTAATGCAGAATCAAAGAGTTATTGCTTATGCATCACGACAACTAAAACCTCACGAAGAGAATTATCCGACACACGACTTGGAAATGGCAGCAGTTGTGTTTGCTTTGAAGATTTGGAGACACTATCTTTATGGAGCCCATTGCAGAATATTTACTGACCATCAAAGTTTGAAATATATCTTCACCCAAAAAGAATTGAATTTAAGACAAAGAAGATGGTTAGAATTGGTGAAGGATTATGATCTTGAAATTGTGTATCATGAAGGCAAAGCAAATGTTGTAGCCGATGCCTTAAGTCGAAAACCAAGGCATAACTTGGGCTTCATGTCGGTTGCTGATGAACTGTGCCAAGATTTAGCGCGGATGGAAATTGAGGTACTTGGACGGGGTATGACTCGGGGATATTTGCAAATGATACAAGTTGAGCCTGAAATTTATGATCGCATTAGAGCGGCTCAAATGGAAGATAATAAAATGGTTGAGCTTGCAGTGAAAGTTCAGTACGGTCAGACTCAAAATTTTAATATTGCTCCAGATGGGAGTCTTCGATTTCACGGGAGGTGGTGTATCCCAAAGGATCGAAATGATTTGAAAGAGCAGATTATGAGTGAGGCTCATAATACACCATACTCAGTGCATCCGGGGGGAAATAAAATGTATCATGACCTACGTCAACATTTTTGGTGGAAGGGCATGAAGAAGGATGTAGCCAAATTTGTTGCACGATGTTTAAATTGTCAAAAGATAAAAGCAGAACATCATAGACCAATGGGGTTGCTACAACCTTTAGAAGTTCCACTCTGGAAATGGGATTCTATCGCAATGGATTTTGTAACAGGACTTCCAAGGTCAAAGTCGGGAACAGATGCAATTTGGGTAATTATAGACAGATTGACCAAGTCAGCAGTGTTCATTCCAGTACGTATGACTTGGAGTATGCAGAAATTGGCCAAATTATATGTTCATTATGTGGTTAAACGACACGGTATTCCTGAGGTGATCATATCAGATCGTGATCCACGTTTTCAATCTCGATTTTGGCAAAAATTGCAGGAAGCCTTTGGTACTCAGTTGCATATGAGTACTGCATTCCATCCTATGACTGATGGTCAGTCAGAAAGAACTATCCGTATTCTGGAAGATATGCTAAGAGCTTGTGCTATGGAATTTCAAGGGAGTTGGGAAGACCACTTGGATTTAGTGGAATTTTCATATAATAATAGCCATCAAGCAAGTATCGGAATGGCTCATTTTGAAGCTCTTTATGGTCGAAAATGCAGAACTCCTTTGAGTTGGGACGATATGAGTGATCGACTGATACTGGGTCCGGAAATGATTGAGGAATCGAAAAATAAGATTCGAATTATCAGAGAAAAGATGAAGGCAGCTCAAGATCGTCAAAAGAGTTATGCCGATAGAGCCCGACGTGAGGGTCAATTTCAAAGTGGAGATTTTGTCTTATTGAAAGTATCCCCAATGAAAGGTATTAGAAGGTTTGGGATTAAAGGAAAATTGAGTCCGCGTTATGTTGGACCTTATGAAATTGTCGATCGAGTTGGTGATTGGGCCTATCGGTTGGCACTTCCAAATTCTATGGAGCGTATCCATAATGTGTTTCATATATCTCAGTTTCGTAGGTATGTTGCAGATCCTTCTCATATTTTATCTCCAGATGAGATAGAGCTGAATGAAGATCTTTCGTATGAAGAAAAGCCTCTGTGGATCATGGACACAAAGGTCCGAACCATGAGGAATCGAGATATTCGTATGGTGAGAGTAATGTGGTCCAGACATGGAGCGGAAGAGGCCACGTGGGAAGTAGAACAAGAAATGTTCAAAGCATACCCACAATTGTTTAATTAAGTTGCCTTGTTATGCGTTTGAGTTTAGATTTCGGGGACGAAATCCTTTTTAAGGGGGAGTGGATTGTAATGCCCCGATTTCGG
This sequence comes from Andrographis paniculata, assembly GCF_009805555.1. Classification (NCBI taxonomy): domain Eukaryota; kingdom Viridiplantae; phylum Streptophyta; class Magnoliopsida; order Lamiales; family Acanthaceae; genus Andrographis; species Andrographis paniculata. The sequence goes on along the minus strand of NW_026137396.1, from coordinate 8,555 downwards.
AATGTATAAAATAATATTATTATAGCAAATAAATATTTGACAATAGTAATGGAATCAAGAAATTAATATTTTGGGATAAATTATATTCCAATTTTGTATATTAGTTATAATTAAATAGACTGTTAAATGGATAAATATCGATAAAATTAAAAATAAATATAAATATAAATATAAATAAAATATATAATAATAATAATAATAATAATAATAAAGGTAATGATGATGAAGATAATAATAATAATAATAATAATAATAATAATAATAATAATATAATAAATAATATAATATAATAATAATAATATAATTATAAATGTAAATACAATCTTACCTACGAAGGAAGGAGAAGGAGAACGTGAAGGAGAAGAAAGGAGAAAAAAAAAAAGGAAGAAAAAGATTTAGCCGTCCGATTCCAATTCCGACTTGGGTATGGTATTCCTTGCTATTCGTAGAGTCCGATTATAAATTTTAATACGAATTTTGATATTGGAGTATTAAATTAGAAATTCTTCAAAAATTCAAAATTGGCTATTTAGCTATTTAATCGATGAATTTCTTTAGCTAATAGCCTATTCGTAGCGCCGACGTTATATTTTGAGAATTTCGTACCAATCCAAGTCGAATAAAAAAACGGCAGTATATTGCACCTGCCTGCTTGTTCATACCTTTGCGTATTTTTATTTAATAATCGGGCAATATAAATATTATGAGGTAGAAGGATTTTATAGCTAGAATATCATATTCTACTAAATATAAAAGTTTGGAGCCCGATGAGTTAATTATAGAAATTAGCTTTTGAATAAGCAGGTAGCTCCTGAGAATAAGCATAAAGCTCATCTGATTTGAGTAAATAATGGGACAGGTGTACGTTGGAGGAGATTTGGGTGAAGTTATAAAAATCCAGAAAGTATCGGTAGGAGGTAAGCAGTAGGGAATTAAATCTAATTTTAAGAAATTAGGTATTTATGTTGCATGTGATTCTGATTCTGATATTGATATGATATTATGTGGAATCATTTGGTCAGTGCATCTATATATGTATATATGTGTGTGTATAT
>NW_026137395.1:17500-22500 GCF_009805555.1 Andrographis paniculata | reverse complement strand
CAAGTACAATCTCGAACGGGCTCTTCCCAGTACTCTCATTTTTCTGCAAATTAAAACAAAACTGCGCCACATCGAGTAATTTAGCCCAATCAAGTTGGTTTACCGTCACATAATGTCGTAAGTACACCTCTAAAACTTGATTGACTCGCTCCGTCTGGCCGTCTGTTTGTGGGTGCATAGTCGTGGACATTTTCAATTCCGACCCCAACAGACGGAACAACTCCGTCCAAAATCGCCCAGTAAATCTCGAATCCCGATCGCTTACAATGCTCGTTGGTAACCCCCAATATTTAACAACGTGCTCCATAAAGAGTTTTGCTGTCGCCTCCGCTGTACACTCCTTCGGTGCCGGGATGAACTCGGCATATTTCGAGAGACGATCAACCACTACAAAAATGCTCGTGCATCCATTGGATTTTGGCAAGCCGATGATGTAGTCCATAGACACACTCTCCCACATTCGTCCCGGAATTGGCAAGGGTTGAAGCAACCCCGCCGGTGGATGATTTTCGACTTTGTCTTGTTGGCACACAAGACATGTTCGGACATACTCTTCTACATTTCCCTTCATTCCGGGCCAATAGTACCGCTCCCGTAGCAAGGCCAAGGTTCGTTGTACGCCCGGATGTCCCGCATACTTGGTGTCATGACACTCTCGTAGAATGTCTCGCCTTAAGCTCTCTGTATCTGGTACATACATCCGGTACCCCTTCGTCACGACTAACCCGTCTTCCAATGAATATTTTGTCGTCTTCCCCTCCTCAACCAACTCGAATACGGCATGTGCAAATTCGTCATGCACGAGTCCTTCACGTATCCGATCCACAATGTCACCTTCCACCGAATGTATGGCTGCCACCTTCCGACTCAACGCGTCTGCCACCACGTTAGTCTTCCCGGGTCGGTACTCGATCTCAAATTTGAACTCTGCAAGAAAATCGAGCCACCTTGCTTGTTTGCCTGTTAGTTTCTTTTGAGATTGGAAGTAGCTTACCGCCCGATTGTCCGTCACAATCAAAAAGGGAACACTCGCCTTGAGATAGTGTTCCCAAACTCGTAAGCAATGCACGACCGCGAGCATCTCTTTCTCATGTGTTGGCCATCGCCTTTCCACGTCTGACAATTTGTGGCTTTCGTATGCCACCGGGTGTCCTCCTTGCATTAACACCCCTCCCACGGCAAGGTCCGAGGCATCTGTCATTACCTCGAATGGTTTGGTGAAGTCCGGGAGTGCAAGTACCGGCTCTCTCGTCATTGCCTCCTTCAATGAGTCAAATGCCATTTGGCATTCTAGCGTCCATTCCCACTTTTGCTCCTTCCGCAACATATTTGTCAAGGGCACCGCTATCCCCGAATAGCCCTTTACAAATCGCCTATAATAATTTGTTAATCCGAGGAAAGATCGTACCTCCGTAGGTGACTTGGGTGCTTCCCACTCAACGACTGCCTTGATCTTTCCCGGCTCCATCCGAATCCTCCCATTTCCCACGATGTGCCCCAAGAATCCGACCTCGTTCATCCCAAATTCGCATTTATCCCTCCGAACATAAAGTTGATTCTCCCGTAAAGCTTGGAACACACTCCGCAAATGTTTGACATGATCCGTCATATCTCGACTATAAATAACGATGTCGTCCAAGTACACCACCACAAAGTCATCCAGGAAGTCTCGTAGTACTTCTTGCATCAACGTACAAAATGTTGCCGGGGCATTCGTCAGTCCAAAAGGCATTACTTTAAACTCGTATGATCCGTACCTTGTTGTGATTGCCGTCTTTGACTCGTCGCCTTCTCGGATACGGACTTGATAATAACCCTTTCGAAGGTCAAGTTTTGATAGCACCTTGGCCGGTTGCAATCGATCGAACAAGTCGGCAACGAGTGGCACCGGGTACTTGTTTTTCACCGTTAATTTGTTCAACGCCCGGTAATCATTGCACATACGGAGACTCCCATCTTTCTTCCGTTGGAAGAGTACTGGCGCACCGAAGGGGCTTTTCGACGGGACTATGAACCTCGCTTCCAATAGTTCTCCCAATTGTTTCCTCAATTCCGTCAATTCGTCGGGTGACATTCTATATGGTGGTCGGGAAACTGGTTTTGCATCTTCCACCAAGTCGATGGCATGGTCGACCGCCCTTCGTGGAGGTAATCCCTTCGGTAACTCTTCCGGCATTGTATCCTCAAATTCCTTGAGGACACCCTCCAACTCTTTAGGGGGAATCTTGGTCTCTTTAACCTCGTCACCCGGGAGGTCCTCATCGCTAAGGATAGCTGCAAACGTCGGATCTCCTTTCCTTAATCCCCTTTCGAGTTGCTTTGGTGTCAACTCCTTCTCTCGGAACACCGTTATGTCACATGGCACACTTCCCTCCATGATGGTGTATTTGTCCTCGTGCGGTATCATTGCTAACTTGGTTTGCTCAATGAACCTCATGCCAAAGAACACGCAATAGTCATCAATAGGTGCTACATTAAAATTAACCATACCTTCCCAATCTCCAACTCGGATTGGTACATTCTTTGCTACCCCCGTCAAAGGAGTCCATGCGCTATTCACTCCCTTGAATCGACCCTCCGATGACACCCATTGCAAACCCAACTCATGAGCTATTTCTTTGCTCATGTAATTCGCATCCGCCCCTGGGTCGAGTAGACACAAGTACGAGCGTCCATTAATCTCGACATTCACGTACATCCGTCCTCGATGCTTTTCGCCATCACCTTCTGCTTTCATGCATGCCACCCGTTCTTCCGTTGGGTTAGTGTCCTCGGTCACCGCGGCAACACTCGATCGGTTCGGACAATTTCTCACAAAATGTTCTTTTGAATGACAAACATAACACCCCTCGTACCTTGGTCCTGGCTTAGAAAAATCCCTCGTCGCAGTCTTAGATGCATAGCGGTCGCCTCCGGGTCGGGGTGGTCGTGGGGCAAATCTTGGCGCATCTCCCCCACTTTTGTCCGAGATCATCCTCCTCCCATCGTCCCTCTTGTACGGTTCCCTCCGTTGGAATTCAATCATCCGTGAAGCATACTTCATTGCCTCGTTCACAGTTTCCGGGCACTTATCCACTACCCGCTCTTTTGCCCACGGCTTTAATCCTTCGGTAAACCCAAATAATGCTTCTTCCCGCGTCATTGATGGAATTTCAAGTAGCAAGTTGGCGTACTCGTCTATGTATTCCTTCAAATGCCCCTCTCGATGTACCAACCATCGTATCTTGGCCCTTGCCTCCGTCTCGGCCCTTATTGGTTCGAACTCCGCCTTGAGTTCAGACTTAAACATTGCCCATGTTGTGATGGCCTCGCCATCTTGAGCAAGTTCACTTCTACGCCTCCACCAAATGAGTGCCGAGTCTTTCAAGAAACACGACCCTGTGTGTACCTTGGCCGCATCTCCCATGACCCCTACGGCATTAAAGTAACGCTCCACATCGAAAATAAATGTATCAATTACCCGACCTCTCCGAACTCCCGAGTAGTACTCCGGGCGTGGCACCTCCACTCTAGGTGCTACCGCTACTCCTCCGGTCGGGCCACGAGCTTGCAATTCCGCAATTGCCGCTCTAAGTGTTGCAAGCTCCTCTTGCATCACGGACGGCTCCACCATAGCCGCCTTCTCTCGTCGGGCCAACTCGAGGCGACACGCTGCCACCTCCTCCTTGAGCTTGGCCATCTCGGCATCAAGTGACCTCGTCACTTCTTTCGCGCCATCGCGACATTGTTTTAGTCCCTCCTCGAGAGACTTCGTCAAATCTTCACGCATCTCCTTCTCGACCTCGTCGAGACGTTGATCGACCTCGTCGATCCTTTCGGAATTCCCTCCGAGGAATTCTTCCATACGCTCCATCTTCGCCTCAAAAGCACTTATGGTATCCACAGAAGGGCAGCGTTTGCACTTTCGATGGTGCTTCCCTTCATTGACACCCTCGTTGTTACCCTCGTTCAGGTTCGTCAAGTTGGACCCGTCACTTGCCATCCCTCACTGACTTCGGTTCGAACGAAGCTCTGATACCACTTGTCACGGACCGCCTGGTTGTTCCTCGAACACCTTCCGTGCGGCCTAGCAACTTCCCGACACTTAGAGGTTGCTAGTACAGCCTTTCTTCGAACACTTCTAAGAACACTCAAGAACACGATCAAGAACACTCGATAATCGTAGAGAGAGGAAGTAGTAAGGGAAAGTAGATGTTATTGCTCTCAACTTGATGATTTACAAATGAGTATAATCACCTATTTATACAAGTCCATATCTCCCAACTACCATCTACCAACCCCCACCTACCCTCTTCCACCAACCTTCTACCAACCCCCACCTACCATCTTCCACCAACCCCCACCAACCATCTTCTACCAACCATCCACCAACCCCCAACTACTCCATACAAGTTCTAGTTTTATTTACAAGGTTCCGGACTAGCCTCCGGGTTTTGGCTCCTTCGCTCGGTCATCTCCGGTCACGGACTCGGGTCGTGACACTTGGATGTGGTAGCCGTTTCTCAGGCTCCCTCTCCGGAATCGAACCCTAATTCTCCGTCACCCGTCACCACCACCGTAGGCCACTATCCTACCATCGACAATTGATAGGGCAGAAATTTGAATGATGCGTCGCCGGCACGAGGGCCGTGCGATCCGTCGAGTTATCATGAATCATCGCAGCAACGGGCGGAGCCCGTGTCGACCTTTTATCTAATAAATGCGTCCCTTCCGGAAGTCGGGGTTTGTTGCACGTATTAGCTCTAGAATTACTACGGTTATCCGAGTAGCAGGTACCATCAAACAAACTATAACTGATTTAATGAGCCATTCGCAGTTTCACAGTCTGAATTAGTTCATACTTACACATGCATGGCTTAATCTTTGAGACAAGCATATGACTACTGGCAGGATCAACCAGGTAGCATTCCTCGCGGACGGGCCGGCGCCGCACGGCCGGGGCCGAGGCGGCGGCGGACGTCGCTCGCACGCAGCCAGCGTCGGGGACGCCGCTGCGATTG